>NC_142946.1:13311940-13346940 GCF_046866305.1 Octopus bimaculoides | reverse complement strand
CATACATACATACATACATACATATATACATACACATATATATATATATACATATATATATGCATATATATATATATATATATATATATATATATATATATATATATATATATATATATATATATATATATATATATATATATATATATATATATATATATATATATATATATATATATATATATATATATATAGTTAGTAATTTTAATATAAAGTAAAATCAATAATCATTTTACCAGGTGCTCAGTGCGGAAATAAAACCTTAATAGGTACATTTTATAAAATATTTTTTTAATTATGTACTTTTAATTATAACAAGGGATTTATATAGTTTGATAGATATATACAATATATACATAGATGTATATCTATACCAGAACATATGGGTAAAGGACGTAACCAACGGTGCAAATAACATACCCACGATTCCCCCTCCAACCTTCACCGTTTTCTATCTCTCTGTCACTGTTTTGTAGCTCACACTTGACCTTCGTCTCTACATGTTTTCCTTACATAGCCATTTTTTTTCTTTTTCTGCTTGGCGTCTAAACGACTGAATGTTTTCTCTTCGTTTTCTATCTTTGTCTCTTTTCAAAAAAATATATGTCTAGCGTTATATATGCTTCGTTCGTTCCGGTCTAACAACTCTCCATCTCTATTCGTTCGGTTTCCTTCTCTCTCAACCCTGTTATTCATTTTATTCCCAACTTTAACCCTCCAAAAATTCTAAACTTTATTTTAGAATTCATGGGAGCTACTGTCTTTGAAGACTCATGTTGTCTTTTGAATGCGCGATATGAGGCGTAGATAAAGAGCCTACCACTGATGAATTTCCCTTTTTTGTGTTAACTTGATCTGCTTTCCATTTTGTTCTCGTTATTTACGTATATCACTCGTTTTTTCCAGTAATTACTGCCCACGTCTTATATCTATCTCACGTGTGTATGTTATTTGCACGTCGATGGCGTCCTGTACCCATATAAGCATGACATCTTGTACTCTGCCCCCACCCATATATATATATCATATATTTTATCTATATATCATCGTACTAACTTGGGTACATCGTGGTATGTTGATTCTTGTTTATGTTTATGTGTCTCGACCATACGTGTACTGATGAACAAAAGATGCAGCTTACTTCACAGTTTTGCTGTATTGATTGAGAAACCAGTGGTTTACCGTTAAGTTAAATGTTTTTAGGAGATACATTTTGAAAGCTGCATTTCCTCGCTTTCGGTAAATATGTTGCTTATTTTTTTGGTAATTTTTGACTTATTTAGTCCCTCTAAGCGTGAGGCATTACTATATAGTTAATGCCCTTATATAAATTATATATATTTATAGAAGAAAACGATGATTTTTTTTTCATTATGAGGCTTTTTCACGGTGACTATTGATAAATTCTTATAAAGATTTTATCCTATATTATATTATATTATATATATATATATATATATATATATATATATATATATATATATATATATATATATATATATATATATATATATATATATATATATATATATATATATATATATATATATATATATATTTATATTTATATATATATTTAATATTATTATTTATTTGATGGAATGCGACGCAACCATTCAAAACTAAGTTCATCTTCATGCATTATTTATGCAACTCTGTACCCTGTACTGTTTCCTTCCTTTCCTTGATGTGGTAGAATCTTGTGATCCTTTGGGCATGCATTTAAGTTTATTTCAGCTGCGCAAGGATACGCGTCCTAAGTTTCATAACAGTGTCAGCCTCATGGATGGAATCTTGGGCAAGGTTTGCAGTCTTACGTTTGGTGGTACAAAGACGTTGCCGAAGGGACTTTGATACGACATCCGAAGGCTCGAAGTTAACCCAATCCACTGCCGCCTTGCTTTCGTTGAGGTAGAAGCGTCCTATGTCGCTTTTGCTGTGGAAATTAGTGCGTTGGTTAGTATTCTTCGGAGTTTCACATCGATGGCTCGGATCTCATCAAGCACCGAATCAAGCAGCCCGAATGAAGGTATGTATGTATGTATGCATGTATGTATGTATGGATGGATGTATGAATGAATGTATGCACGAAACTTAACCGAATCGTATATTCTGTAATCGTGTATAACTTTTGCAATGTTGAAGGTGTTCGAAATATCACAGAGAATCTTCCAGTATAAATATATAACTTTTGCAAGGATTATATATGTGCGTGCGTGTGTTTGTGTGTCTGTGTGTGTGTTTGTGTGTGTGTATGTATGTGTGTGTGCATGTGTGTGTGCCTGTGTGCGTGTGTGTGTGTGCGTACTTTAGAGACAGAAATCTACCTTCGTTATGAAGGGGATGCAAACTAGCAATTTTGATATGTAGAATACACATAAAGTACCCAGTGCTATGCGTTATCATCAAGTATACTTTCGTCTATTCGTGAAAAGAAATATTCTCCCAGTTACACATGAACCCATGCTTAACTAGAACTCAATGTCCACCTACATAACATTCCATCTAAGACAGTGTATATGCATTTGTTATGTGTCTATCTGTGTGTGCGTTGGTGTGCATGGATACCAATATATCTTAATTTGAATTCATATGAATAAAATAGTGAATATTTATTGTTAACACCTGTACTCGTGTTTAATGTGTGAATATGTATGCATGCTTAGGCGTGTGGGTTTATATATTCTCCATCATAGCTCAATACGCAGCAAATTTAAAATGCTATTTTGTATTTCTTTTTGGAAAACGAATGTCACGATTCCAAGAAAGATTGGAATTATAATAAAAATATAAATATATGAAACAAGTAGTCAGATTGTTTTAATAAGTTTGAAAGAAGTGACTAAAAAATCAATGGTGAAAGCAACAGAGAATGAAATGTAACATAAAGGAAAATTGAATGAATAAATGAACAAATAAATATGCATACAAACAAATTCAGAATGAATGAATAACATTGCAAAAATAACAACTCAATAAAATAGGAATAACGTGGGAAGAAGTAAATGGAAATGCAGCATACATAAGTAAGTAAAAGTATAACTATATGTTGTTCTTGTCTATAGGAAGATGGCGCATGAATATGTATCACATTTGTTCGAATTAAACATATGTTTGACTTGGCGAGACACCAATTTCTCTATTGGCCTTACAAAAAGGAAATCCTATTTCAACTGATGTTTTAGTTTGAGGCCTATAGCACGATTAGAAGATTCGGTGATATACTGAAAGAAACTGGCAATCTTTTATCGCCAGAGCTAATCTCAGTGAAATCATGTTTTATTGTATCCTATTCAAAATGCCAACGACTTGCTGCTACTTTCAACTTTTGGTGGATATCCAACTTCATCGGGGAGAGAAATAAAGAAGTATTGCAGCCGAGGTCCCAGTTTAGAGTTATCATATTACAGCGAGTGCTAATAAGGATTACGGACACAGCTAAATGATTATGGGAGCGAGCGTAGCTAATATATACGGCAGGACTGTGCAGAGGGATGTAAGACATTTACACCGAATATACAAGGTCCGTCTGTAAAGTAAAAAGACTGGTGTCACAAATAATTTAATTCAGTCCCAATGATCAACCTCCATGATTTTCCCTTCGAAGTAATCTCTTCCATGTCTAAAGCACATTCCCTCCTTCTCTGCCACGTTTATATGCAGTGCTGGAAGGGTTTATCTATGATGCCCCTTAGATCAGTCATTACGGCCGTATTGATGCCATCCACACCCTTCATGATCTTCTTGAGCTAGGGGAAGAGGAAACATAGAAAGGGAGTAATTCAGAGGCATAGGGGAGGTAATTCCACTACAGCGTTTTTCTATGGCGTTGTGTGTTAGTGCATTGTCATGATGAAACATCTACAGTTTCTCCTGCCACAACTCTCGTCTTTTCTCCTGCATTGCGGGGAGCAAACGCAGCAAGGTCTCTTTTGATTTTCTGATTGACCACTTGACGTTGACCCCATTTCTGCTTGTGAAAGGCATCCCACTCCTGGAGTCATCTTGCAATTCCTTCAGCTCGTCTTTGAACTTGTACTACTCAAAAACACATATGCGTGACAAGATGTTATCTTCGTACACTTACAGAAGCATTTCATATGCTTGTGACTGAGCTTTTGCCAACCTGACAAAAACATTTCAGGTTCATTCGTTGCTCCGTGTTTATTATTCGTTCTGCAGTGCTCATAGACGAAATACCTCAAAAAGGGTGTTTGTAAAAATAAGTAGGTTTAAAAATATGCAATGTTTGCAGAAATCTAGGATTACAGTTATATACTCACAAAATATCATGTTAGATAATAACACAATCCGATTATGACTCGTTCGCCCACACCTTTCAAAGCACAGCCAGTCCCGTTACTATTCAGATAGACATTATGCGTCAGAATATTAAGAAAAGAGATTATTA
Organism: Octopus bimaculoides; assembly: GCF_046866305.1. Classification (NCBI taxonomy): domain Eukaryota; kingdom Metazoa; phylum Mollusca; class Cephalopoda; order Octopoda; family Octopodidae; genus Octopus; species Octopus bimaculoides. Next base: position 13,342,529 of record NC_142946.1, on the reverse strand, counting down.
AACTTGACGTTCATAGGAACTAATGTGATACCAAATGTATTCGGTTGATTAAGATAAGAATCGAACATAACAAGAAAATGTAAATATTGCGTTTGCTAGGGTGTATGCCACGCTAACAGTAAACATTTTAAATGAAATTCAAATAGGTTAGGTTAGAGATGAGAAAACAAGCCGACAAAAACATATTACAATCGTTAAATGGTATCTCTACCAATAAATAATACAGCAGTAGGAATTCAAATAATAACAATGATATGATCTCTATATTCTCAGCACGATGTTGAGTACATGAAACATAAAACACTGATAAGCAAGGCGTATATTTACCGTATTTCTATTCGCTTCAACCCTAATGAAAAACAAAATTACTTTGTCAACCAATAGAGGTAAGCGTGAACAGAGCATGTTCATCAAAGAATTAATGTGACACGCAAAAATAAAAGTCTTGTTGAATGAATACAAATAACAACACACACAAGAAGGTGTACAAAATTGCGTTTTCATACGCGGAACACAAATAAGCATTCCTGGAAAGAAATGAGATACATTAATGTATAATCAATAAAACTAAAGATTCCATTTCAATCAGGATTAGAAAATGGCAAAGAGCTGAGGATGATCAAAAAATTCTCAGAACCGACTAATATATATATATATATATATATATATATATATATATATATATATATATATATATATATATATATATATATATATATATATATATATATATATATATATATATATATATATATATATATATATATATATATATATATATATATATATATATATATATATATATATATATATATATATATATATATATATATATATATATATATATATATATATATATATATATATATATATATATATATATATATATATATATATATATATATATATGTTGTTTTACTTGAGGATGGTCATATTGCCAGTTTAACCAATAAAAACACACGCACTATATAGGTGGTGTTAATTTGCTTCAGCTTTATATTACATTAATCTTAATCTTATTTCGGCCAGAGTTCTTTCGTCACACTTCTGTGACCTCATCAGTGGTCCTTTGTTTCCTTCTTTCTTATGTGTGTCTCACCTTGCTAACTATCACCCATTTTGTATTTTGTATTCCTATTGTATGTGTCTACGAATGCGTGTCCTTCAATGTGTCTGTGTCTTTTGTAAGTGCATGTGTGTATGGGGAGTGTCTGTATCACCTATATTCTCTGTTAATACGTGTTCGTTTGTATTTGCTTTTATTTATTTATTTGTTGATGTGTGTGTGTTTTTTTGTGTTTAATTAGATTAAGATTAATGTAATATAAAGCTGATGCAAATTAACACCAAATATACCGTGCGTGTGTTTTTATTGGCTAAACTGGCAATATGACCATCCCCAAGTACAACAACATCTGTTTCAACACACGATTTCACATCAAAAGTCTTGCAAAACAAATATGTATATATATATATATATATATATATATATATATATATATATATATATATATATATATATATATATATATATATATGTACACAGATATATACACATATATACATACATACAAACACACACGCACACGCACACACACACACACACACACACATGTAAACATGCATATTGTCGAATGATATAGGGCTCAAGAAACCTGTACGCAAAAATGGAGGAACGAAGCTGGGACAAGGGTTTGGTCAATGCACCACATAGAGATGTCCAAAGCCAATCCAAGCAGCTAATGGTGGTTTATTTTCAATTCTAGTGTGACTGATCTTTATTTCAAGTGACACGCAAGAACGGAAATTGAAAGAAGGGAGAATAGTGACATGACGAACAAATTTTGACAAAATATGCTATTGCGCTGAGCGGCGTTACAAACAACTACATAAACTATGTGACATAGGATGACAGCGAACATTTGCGTATAATTCTCAACGAATGCATCTGAAGCCTCTACACATAACAACAGTATTTGTCACGTCGACAGTTGGTTTCTAGTCTTAGATTAAGTAGTTGATAAAGAGATGAATAAATTAGAAATTAATTACTATCATTTTCAGCCCTATGACAGCAATGGGTTTCATGCGATTCCTGGAAGTGCATTCTATTCTTAGCTACAATAGTGACAACATGAATTTCTTCCATCTTTTTACTCTGCTAAAATATTTGAGAAAAATAAAATTAATTTGACCGACTGGTTAAAATTCTGTTTAATTCTTTGCGCAGCTTAAGATGGCACTGAATTTAAATTGATGTGATGATAGCAATGTGCAATGAAATGAAGCCGCTCGAAACGGCGGTACGTGATATCCTGTTGTTTATTTTGATTTTATTTCCCTTATTTCGAGATGTGCGGGTAATGCCGTGCTGATTTGTTGCTTCAACTTCAGTACCTAATTCAACTTAATTTCAATTATATATATATATATATATATAATTGTATATATATACCATTCCATATGATAAATCGGTGACTGCTACACACATTTTTTCTCTCCTTGTTTCTTTCTGCGTTCCTTTCTGTAGAAGAGCGTAGGGTCGAGACGTTAAAGACTTTCTCAATTCCCGAGCGTTAAACTAATACATCTAGCTGTTTTCTACACCGCCTGTCTTCATCTCTTGTTTTTTTGTGAATTCTCCCAATATATAGAGAGAGCGTGTATGTGTGTGTGTATACAGAGAGATAAGGAGAGATGGATATATAGTTAGATGGAAACAGTGTTGTAAGCATGAGTATCTATACAGTGATATTGAAACTCGCGTTGATACCACATATGCATATTGCATATATTATATGAATATAAGTTGAACAGAATTTGAGACCGGAGTGATTGTGACAGAAAATGTTATTTCGGCTTTCTTTATTCATACGATGGAAAGAATATAGTATTAAACTGACCTTCTGAATTTATTATGTAGCAATGCCCATTACGTATGCTGTAAGAGAAAATATATCGCATATCAAAGGCAGCGAAATATGTTGACGTAATAGACAATGCGTATACATCAATTTGAATAACAGTAATAGTAGCAAGAACAACGAGCATGATAACAGCAACAACAAAAAATGATAACCTTAATAGTAACAAACTAAAAAATATAACAACAGTAGTAGTAGTAGTAGTAGTAGTAGTACTAGTAGTTGCTGTTGTTGTTGTTGTTGTTGTACTAATAGTTGTAGTACTAGTAGTAGTAGCAGTAGTAGTAGTAGTAGTAGTAGTAGTAATAATATAATAATAATAATGGTATAGTAATAATAATAATATAATAATAATAATGATATAATACTAATAATAATAATAATAATAATAATAATAATAATAATAATAATAATAATAGTAATAATAATAATAGAATAATAATAATGATAGTAATAGCAACAATAATATTCACAACGGCACATTTACAATAAACTAGTAGGCTGTTGTTTAGGTTATGCTTTTATCTCTGCCTAATGTGGTTTAACCCCATGAGAAGTGTATCATTTTATTACCTCAGATGTTGCGATTGTAGATATCAAATCGTATATCGTAATACGCATGACATTGATAGCATAGAATTAATTGTGTTTCCCCAGAATAATATAAATGGAATGTATTTATGGATATTTTGCTGTGTTCGCTGAACATCAAGGGGTGTTTTTAAGAGAAGATGTCGTAATCATCAGCATCGTCATCGTTGTTGTAATCGTCGACATCATCGTCGACCTCTCTATTCAACATAATCTTTGTAGATTGCATCACCGTCCGCATCATCATCTTCGTCGTCGTCGTCGTCGAAATCATCATGATCATCATCATCGTCGTTGTCGTCGTCGTCATCATAGTCATCATCATTATCATCATCATCACCATCATCATCATCATCATCGTAATATTTACCATCATCATGGTATTCATCATCACTATCATTATATTTATTGTTATCATCATTGTCGTTTTCTTCATTATCATAGTTATCCGTCATCGTCCATTGTTTTCATTGTCGTCTTCGGCGTCATCATCATCATCATCCGTTATCGGTGTTATCGTCATCATCATCATCATCATCATCATCATCATCATCAACTTATCCATCATCATCTTCGTCATCGTCATCATCGTTGTCGTCGTCGCTGTCAGCGTTATCGTCGCTGCCTCCGTCATCATCGCTGTCGCTGTCATCATCGCGTTCGTCGTTGTCACCCACCTCATCCTCATATTTCACGTCCTTCTCCTCTTCTTCTTCTTCTTCTTCTTCTTCTTCTTCTTCTTCTTCTTCTTCTTCTTCTTCTTCTTCTTCTTCTTCTTCTTCTTCTGCTTCCTCCTCCTCATCATCATCATCGTCATCATCATAATCAACATCATCACCATCAAGAATCGGTATTACTGTTATCCTTTCCTACAATAAATATTGTTTAATTCAGAAGTTTCTAGAATAATAAGCTCACTTTCCGTTCTCGTGAAAACAAAAGCAGGAAGAGGTGAACATCAAAATACAACAATTGCACAGACGAATTATTTTAATAACGTACAACAAAAGCTGAATCAATAAATCAAAAACTCTATAAAATAAATGAAAAAAACATACAAAAACTAAGAAACAACACAGTTCTGCAACGAGAAACAGAGAGGTACACTTGCATACCAAAATACCAGTAACTTTGCTTTCAACATGAGATCTCTAGATGTTTACTGTAAATATGTCATGTATGAAAGCCAAATATGAAGTCTCACAGTCAGATCTTGATCTGGCTATAATTTTCTACATTCACCTGCAGAAATGATAAACTCCATTGCCTTCTGAATTGGAAACATGGTGCGAGCATTGAAATGGCATAGAGTACGGATGGTTACGGTGGCGATACAGGGTCACAGAGATGGAACGATAGTCTATGTTTTATTTAAGACAGGACAGCGATGATGGTATATACTTATGGAAAATGCATTGTATTTAACGCGAACGCAGCTTTACTACAATAAGTTTGGTTAAATATACATTATCTCACATTTCAAATGATAGGTTATATAACGAGAGGGAGGTAAGAGTGTTAACTCTATCCGAGATGGAGCGACAGCATAATCAATACACGATTTTGTATAGCAAACAATCCATGACAATTGCTTGCCACAAACATACACGTGCGTGCATGTGCGTGTGAGTTACTGTGTATCTGAGATGCATAGATAGATTCACAATTATTCGTCTTTCTCTCACTTTCTGTCTCTTTCCATATCTGTCTCTGCATATATATATATATATATATATATATATATATATATACATATATATATATATATGTATATATATATATATATATATATATATATATATATATATATATATATATATATATATATATATATGTATATATATATATATCGGTTTGTGTGTGTGTGTATATACATGCATATGTATACATGGATATATATATACATGCATACATATGTGTGTGCGTGCGCGCGCATGTGTATCTATGTGTGTGTGTAAGCCAAAAACTTCCTTATAAGCATTCCGCTTGTCACACCCATAACTAGAATTCGTGAAAACCCGTGATAAAGTCAGTTTATACGGCGTCCAGATTGATTACCACCGAAGAAATTCTGGTTGGTGATGTACGTGGTATCGGATGTGTATATCGTAACACCTGTGAATTACAACACGTCCAATAACGTCGACCATTGTTGATAAAATAAACAAACGAATACTACTACATATTTTGTTATGTAGCAGTGACAGGCCTTCACTAATACAAACCTGATTTAGTATTCAGTATAGAGAAGGAAGAATATTACTGTGATTCTAAAGAAAATATTTAAATTGTCTGGTGTGATAGTGTAGAAAATCAGCATATTGCGAATATAATACAATCGCCGAATAAGAAGTCTCTATTTGGTCATTGAATATATTAGAAATAGCAATGAAAGACCGCAAAGATCGTACATCTTTCCTTAGTACGTGTGTACATAAAATAGCATTTGCAATTGTGTTTGGAATTATATGACCTACCATATATATACATATATATATATATATATATATATATATAAACGTGTACGTTTGCTCTCTCATATTCACACGTTCTCATACTATGATGTACATGTGCAACGCGCACAAAAAACTATATTTTGATACACTTTTACTTGTTTCAGTCATTTGACTGCGGCTATAATGGAGCACCGACTTTAGTCGAACAAATCGCCCTCCGTACTTATTCTTTTTAAGCCTAGTACTTATTCGCTTTTACCGAACTACTTGGTTACGGGGACGTAAACACACCAGTATCAGTTCCTGTCTACGAAATCCAAGGCTTTGGTCGGCCCGATGACTGTAGCAGAAGACACCTGCCGACGGTGCAACGCAGTGGGACTGAACCCGGTACCATATGGTTGGTAAGCAATCTACTTACGACACAGATACTCCTGCGCCTATAAGCCCAGGTACCTCCGAGGAATAAACGATTGAGATTCATTGATAACAAATCATTGCGAGAAAGAAATTTACCTAATACAGGTGTTTATTGATGAGACCACAATTTTTTTACAATTTACACCACGGGCCTTTCTCATGAAATACTATAAATTTACAACAGCTATTTCAATATGTTTTAATATCATTCATCAGAGATTCAAGAACGTACCAAACTACGGTCAATCAACATATTCGTAAATATCATGAGATGGTTAATTTCCCACTTATTATAGGAAATATCTTTCAGACTTATATCATGCAGACATTGATATCGCTCTATCATTATTTTCATGTACGATAAACAATCTAGAATGTTTGCAGTTGTGATGACATTACTTTGAATTATATATTTTATTAGAAGAACATCTTATTGAGAAATTAAGTAATAAGCATTTTGTTTTGTACAAGCAGTACTGTTATTTTGCAAAGAATACTGTCTAATATATGTGTTACCATGGTAGGTATATAATGATTAATCCTCCGTAATAAAATCCACAAAGGTTTCAGCAAGTTTCTTTTTTCTTTCTTATGCAAACATGCAGTGACGTAACAAAGTTTATTTAATGGTAATGAAAAACTTCAATATTTTTATATTGATAGTCAGTCAATATTTACTGGATATAAATACAAAATTCAAACTTTGGTATTTGAAAAGTAAATAAAAGTTTGGAGGGAATTAAATTATTGCCACGGGAAAAAAATTTCAGGAAAAAAAATATATATAAAACATTAAACAAACACCAAAATATTTTTAACGCTGTAATAAAACTCATAAAAGGTGAGTCCAAAATATCTTGATTGTGTATAACATACTTAACCGAAACAAAAGCATTATGATACATCAAATATGGTAACACACAACAAAATACGCACACGCACATGCACACACACACACACACACACACACACACACACACACACACACACATAAACACACACACACACACATTCAAACACAAAAACACAGTGGTTGTTAACTGATAAACAGGTATCACAATCTCTGACAAATTTTCAATATTAGTGCGGAAATTTTTAAAAAAATCGATTTTGTACTACACCATTAAGACTTTTACCTACAACGGAAAGTAGTTATGAATCAAGCACCACAAAGATTACCGGTTTGGAAACTGTTTTAATTTCCAAATAGGGCTCACCTACAGATGTCTGTATATAAAGACAAGGTTGGTGTTTCCACTGCTCACTCGAACCCAGACTAACACGCTCTGGTTTATCATATCAGGGTCTCTTAAGTTATGTTTGCATGTTTTACTTTTATTAAAAATTATTCCATCATTTGAGCATAGACCTCCGTTCGAAGGTGTCAACATTCGACAAACCCAGCATACCAAAATCATATAGATTTTGTTGATATCAATTTGTATTTGTTAGCGTACACCGTTCTCTGGCAAAGGTTCCATTGAAGCAGGAAGCCTGTATTTGGAAGCCATAATAATACTGCAATACAGATCGAGAGAATTTTAACTTTTTAACATTAACATTGAAAAGGAATGGACTACTTGCATGAATAAGAGAAAAGCTTTTGAATATACTCCAGACAGAGACGCAGCATTCCATTGCTACAGCATTTATATAAACTTATATTTAGAGTTATTTAGGCACGAAATAACTTCCAATTTTGGCATACACTAATTAAAAAAGTAAGCCTAAATTAAAAACCACAGAAGCCTAACAATATGTACTATTTAATACATGACACCCGAAGCACACCAAAACAGACATTCCCTTCACGATTGCAAGAAGGATATGCACAGTAGTGTCACAAAAATATACCAGAGCATTTAGACTGCACGAACATAAAACACCCTAATTAAAAAAAACAGTACCCAGTTCAACCCATAAATGTTGGAATCAGGCGTGCAACATTAATCCACGTAGAATCCTTAAGAAAATTTCAACGCAGCAACACACCTTCCCCGAAAATACTGTCGTACATATTCACATACAGCGCCAGAGTCAAAGAAAACTACACTACCATCACACAAAATTTCTCAATGCTACAAGAGCCGCAAATTAAAGGAAATTTTACACACACATAAGATCATTAAAAGCCACGGACAACGAAAATAACTTATAAAGATCCTCACAAAGGCAAAATTATTTTGTACAATAACCGACGCAAAATTGAAAAAAATGTGATCGATCAAAATGCGCAACATGCTAAAGCCTTCTGGAAGGATCAGAATTCCTTTTCAAAGAGGGACAGGAATTGAAAATCAAGTCTGTCTTTACTTGTGCTTCAGAAACCTGATTTGTGTCAGAAAACGTGATTTTGCTCGGGCTGCCACCAAATCTACATAGGGTCCACGGGATTATCACTCAGATGCAGATGCGATCTGCACCGTCAGCAGATTACATTCCCAGAATACAGAATGATAACCTTTAGTGAACATATTGAGAAATACGAAAAGCAACTGTTACTAAAATTTTCACTCATTCCATTTCATCAATGTGTCATTGGAACACCAAGACAAGTTAGAATAAATAAGTAAACGTATCTAATTTAAAAAATGTAAGGCAAAACCTAACCACATCTAACTTTCTATTCTTTCTAAACCGAATCATGCTAAATTAATAAAACCTAGCCATTCCTAACATTTTTTCTCATCTCCCTTATACCGAAGATACCCCTGGTTACCTCCCCTGTCTGGAAGTCTATAATTCACTACATATTGAGGAGATGACACGGTCTAGGTAAGGATACTTGAGAAATTTCAAAAAACAAATACCAAATCGGTTGTTTCTCCCAAAACTGTTTTACTACACGCAGACTTTTGTAACATTTTTCTAACATAACGATATTAATATATTTTTTAACCATGTAACACAGGCCTTGCGTAGATTTCCCACTCTATTTTGTCCTTTGTTCATCCAGCCTCGTGTTTACACATACGAACTATTTCACCTAGACATATGTACATATTTATTATACACACACACGCGCGCACACACGCACACACACACACACACACGCATATATATATATATATATATATATATATATATATATATATATATATATATATATATATATATATACACATACCTATATACATAAATATTATACACATGTGTGTGTATGTGCGTATTGTATTCTTCATTCTTCCTTGATAGTAAGTAAGATCAATAAACATGGTGTCCATCTGTTGAGAGATAACACAAGAAAACGTAAGGAGGAAGTAATTGATTTTCCAAGATGTTCCTCCTATTCTTATTTTCTGATATCATGTTGCCTGTGACTGAATATTGTGCCGAGAGAGCAAGTGTGTTAAAAAGTACTGAGTGGCATAATTTTATCAAACAGACCTAATAGCAAACATAAAAAGACATACACAGAGAGACACACATATATATATCTGTATACAAAAAAGGGACAACAAAACATTCAGGCAGATGCAACAAAGAAAACAAGGACGGGTCATTCGGACTTTTCTATCCTCAGTCGAGTTCCAGATTATCTTTGAAAATTTCGGCTGGTTATACTCGAGATTGATCCAATCTCGCCAATCGCAAGGAAAAACTAAGCTAAGAGCATTAGATTCCTTGGAAAAAGGCAGCGAATGTATGCGAAAACAAGGCCGGAAAAAAACGGAGAAATGTGCCTTTTATGTATTTTATATATAAAATATAGCGGCGTGCGTACACTTTGGTCCCTTACATATATATATATATATATATATATATATATATATATATATATATATATATATACATAAGTTTTAGTTTGGACTTAAAAGAGTAACACAGAAATATATCATCAACGCATAAATATATAGTGTCTATATGTAAGCCGGCGTGTACATTTATGTAGGAGACTCGATTTGCGAGAATTTAATTTACTTATAAAACATCTAAAGATGTTAACATCTTCTGTATTAATAGTTAGACGTATTCACTTCTACATACACAAAGCAATACTTATTTATGTGCATGTCTGTGTTCATGAATAGAAACAAGCATATATTTATGAGCATGTGTGTGCACATGCGTATATGTGTGTTCACAAGCGTGTGCGTATATGTGTGTAGGTGTGTGTAAGTGTGTTCGTATATATATGCTTGTGTTGAAATTTGATAATAAAATACCCTGTAGTAAAATATCATTTAAATAATAAAAAAGCATTATTGTAAAACCTTTTCAGTTGTTGATATGATATGATATACTTAACGTCACACAAACACACAGACATACACGCATAAATACAAACAGGTACACACACACACATATCTATACATATATATATATATATATATATATATATATATATATATATATATATATATATATATATATATATATATATAAGCTATCTATCTATATCTATCGATCTATCATCTGTCTATCTCTGTATCTTTTTATCTATGTATATATCCATCTTTCTGTCTGTATATGTATGTATCCATATGTATGTCTATCTGTATATATATATATATATATATATATATATATATATATATATATATATATATATATATATATATATATATATATATATATATATATATATATATATATATATATATATATATATACAGAGACAGAGAGAGAGAGAGAGAGAGAGAGAGAGAGAGAGAGAGAGAGAGAGAGACTCTATATTGGAAGAATAGTTTTTTTATTAATTCGAAATTTATATAAAACGACATATAAGATTTAATTCCTCAAAGATTTTTCCTAAATTAATATTTTGTTATAATTCGGGTATTGTTGTTTATGAGTTCTGTTATGTTTATATTACAAGGTTTTTTAATTAATGAAGTTGTATACAGTTCATTGAAATACCGAATCCGAAATTGAACGCAATTGTTAATATCTAATTACAAATAAAGTTGATTTCCTTAAATTATATTAGATGGAATATAAACAACGTAGTATAATACAGAAAAAAATACTGAAACATGAAAACAAAAATTTTACAATTACTTTTAATATTACGAAATTATTACTCAGTATTTTAAAACAAAGCAATATATTTGAAAATAAAAGAAAGGAAAACTACTGATTATAATTTTATAGTTTATATGAAATCGAAAATTATAACAAAAAAACACATCACGTAATAAATGACGTATAACTGAAATATCATAAGATGAATATACATTTCAAAATAGTTTTAGTGTTATAATTAAAATGTAAAATGACCTCAGTGTTGAAATCAGCATTAGTATTAAAGACAACACCCACTCACAGATATAACACGATTAGAATTCAAATAAAACTGCAATGTCCCCGAGGGACTAAGATATAGAGCAAATCTTTTTCACTTAAAACATTCCAAGATGGAGGAGATAACATTAAAGCTTTAAAATACTATTTTAGTTCCCTTTTTTTTTTATTTTGCGTTTCTGAGCGAGTGTCGATGCATATTGCCGCCGTAACTGTATCGATGATGGAAACCATAGTAGAATGACCTCGTTATATATGTGAGGGAAAGTGAGCGTGAGTTTATATTTATGACACTCGGCAATTCCTAAAGCTCTTTGACACTTAAATTCTGTCAGGCAACAGGCATTCAGTTATTAACATAGACTTCTTACGTTAACATGGAATACAATATTTGGACAATCTCTGCATTTTTATCACACTAATTGTCTCTGTTTCTAAAACTTACTGCTCTCCTGATATTTCTAAACGTGCATATTTTTCTAATACGATTTGAATTGCCTGTTGTCTATATTTCTAAGGCGTTCTATGCAGAAATCACTCTTGAAATATACAGATTCTCGCACAAAAGTTAAAATGAATTATCTGCACATGCAAATATATAAAGACGTACGCACATTTTACGATCAAATTATGTTCTCACACACATAATAAAATGCCATAGCTTATGTCTCCTCATCTGTGTTAAAACAATAACTTTTTATATGTATACATTTGTACACTACTCACACTCACTTTCACATGCAAACACCGTCCCAGACGTGCACGTACTTATAACTTTGGTAAAATTTATTGTTGTTTAACTGTGCTCCATATTTCTGCATTTTATCTTGTCTTTCACACTAGAGGCTATTCGTGGAATACATATTTCATATTAAAAAATATGTTCTCGGATAGAAAACTTGGATCTACCTAAGAAATCTCAATACTGCATGGCAATCATATATACGGATGAGATGGCTAGAAGTGTTTCGTGTGCGTAGGAAAGGCGTACATCCGTCGGAATGTCACATACTCCGGAAAATGCATTTATCGAACACAAAGAAACATTATTGCAAAATGTGTGGTGCCTGGCAAAGAGAGAAAATATACAAGATCCAGTTCTTCGTATTTTACCTGACAATAACATAGCATATGGGAATCTATTAGAATGCTTCCAATAGTTTATTTTTCAGGGGTACCTGAGCTAACAATCCCATTTCCGTCCATTTCCTTGTGTCTATCTAATCTAAAAATGTTATATAATTTCAAAAATTAATATTTTACCCAGTTAGAAAACAAAATTTAGAAGTCATTACATTGTGCGTGGACGACCCTGTTGTTAGCTGTAGACAAATAAAAAGTGGATGGAATTTTGTTTTACACGTACCATATAACCTCTAATCACTTCTTTAGTTTTTGTAATTTTCAAAAGTAATTTCTGTAATTGTATTCTACACAAAGGACCACATACGATTATACTAAAACCAAAAAATCCCAAAACAACAATCTTTCTATGCGTGATTAAATCCTGTTTAGGTATTATTTTTAGCACCTCTCACGACCATATCTCACCTCATTAGTAGTATTTAAGAAGCCAAAAATGACCACGTTGGCGAGCAGCTTGTTACCAGCTTAAATTTTTAATTTGGCAAGAGGTATCTATATGCCTGTGACTTTCGATTGGCTGCAATTACGCGAAATTTGCAAACTTCTGAAGTCCTTAACTCTTTAAGGATTTATGATGAACATGGATTTCATATCATTGGTTACCATAGAAAACACCCATCTTTACACGAAATGAGACATGTGTAGTTAATAGCCGGAAAGTCATACGACGGTACAAAAATAAAATTTATATATATATATATATATATATATATATATATATATATATATATATATATATAGTGTAGTATATTGCCACTTAAGTGTGGCTGACCCCTAGGGGTGGATGTTACTGTTGCTTTTGGCCCCAGGAGGACATCTCCTCCAGCTGGCTTATCGACACACGACTGTGTCCTGTTTGCCAAGGGAGTTATCCCTCTCACCTCGACCAGCAGCACGTTCGTGCAATATACTACACTTTATCGTGCAGTTACTGTTAATACTTCATTTAGAGAATTAACATTGCTTATATATATATATATATATATATATATATATATATATATATATATATATATATATATATATATATATATATATATGTGTGTGTGTGTGTGTGTGTGTGTGTGTGTGTGTGTGTGTGTGTGTGTGTGTGTGTGTGTGTGTGTGTGTGTGTGTGTATAAACGCATGTATATATATATATATATATTGATATATATATATATATACATATATACGTATAGAAAAATAGATATGTATATATTCTTTTTTCTTGCATTTGTTTCAGTCACTTGACTCCGGCCATGCTGGAGCACTAATAAATATATATATGTGTATGTATATATATATATATATATATGGATACGTGTATGTAAATATGTATGCATGTAAACGTACATGTATGCATAATTTGCGCATGGCAAAGTATACATCGGTATTTTGATAGTGCGTGCATTTATTTCTGTGTATTGATATATACGCGCGTGAACGTTCGTGTACAATGCGTATGTTAAATTTTCTTCGTTTATCTGCAATGCTAGCCATGCAACGTGATTTCTAAGAATGATTTCGACGTTCATCCTCATCTGTTTACTTCATATTGTACGAGTCGCCATATGAAATATGGGAAAGGATTACAGTGCGACATCCTCTTTTATCTTTTAATGTATAAACATTAGCACATTATATATTTGTTGTTATATTTTGTAATATATTAGATATTCATAGGGAAATGCATTTCTGAGAAAATTTCCAGCGTATACTCCGATCTTATGAAAACATTTCTGGATTACTAATTCATTAATGCAATGTGTTCAGAGGTGAAGCTATATGCAATAAATATCTGCTATTTTGTGTATGAATAATTTGGCTGTAAATTCTTAATGTTTACACAGTAATACATTACTTCCTCTTATAAAGTCCATAAAATATTTAAGTATTATATTCTATAGGTTTCTAGAATCATCTTGGGTTTCCATAAACATTTTGCGCATAATAGACTCAATAGATCCGCTTAATAATCAAGCCACTTTCTTATTAAGTACGCTATGCAAACATTTCATTGGAAGACTGACTTTAAATGTATTCTATGCGTAGTGCCGCTAATAATATGAAGGTAGCCAATACAAATTTGTCCTATATTGTTATAAGAATACGTTAGTTAAAATGAATGTGCACTTCTGTATCGCTTGTTATCCATGAATTGTTTGTCTGTTCTCGGTTCCCTATTCCTTGCGGTTCTTGCAGGTGTCTCCAGCTGGGAATCAATATTATCGCTACATGTATGAAACTGCGTTAGAACCAACAGTCGATAAGTAATTGGGAGGGAACTGGAGAGCTCTGTGGTTATTTTCCAGTCATCTGTACATCTAATATGTTATTTAACCTGCAATTCTGCGTCTGCGTGTCGTTTCTGCATTTGCTATATAGTTTGAACTTATACATATGTGTGTGGGCAAGTGTGTATTTGTATATATATATATATATATATATATATATATATATATATATATATATATATATATATATATATATATATATATATATATATATATATATATATATATATATATATATATATATATATATATATATATATATATATATATATATATATATATATATATATATGTCCAATATGGAATTATTTGAACACTCATTTTTGTAGATTCTTAGATAACTTTCCCCTTGGTCATACATCAGTACACTGTCACCTATGTGTTGTCGTCGGCACTGTAATAATCTTGTCGCCAATACTATGGTGTGGCGAGATTCCGCGTCTTATTATCATTGACTGGTCTATCGTGCTGTCGAACTTTCAACTCGTACATATCACGTGACACTGACTCCAACTGAGAACTCATACAACGAATTTAATACAAGTGAACTCCTACAACGACATACTGTCTGTCTTTTTAATGGCTCTCATACCACTTTGTCACGTGGGAAGTGTGTACCGTTTTCATTACAACAATCATTCTAAATGTTATTAGTGTTATATTACATTATACCATATTATATTTCCTCATGTAATACAAAGAGATCAATGAATATGTCACGAATATATTTGTGTAATGTTTGTGCCCTCTCCATGTGATGTGTGTGTTTCGTTCTTTCATTCATGAATCAAATATTAGGAATACATTTTGAAGCCCATTCGTGAATTTGATAGCAAACTGAAACTGTCCTTGCCTCAGCGGTTCTAGGATATTACACAATGATTTTTAGAGGTAAGCGAAGTAATTCTCGTTCGCATGATCGTGTGTATTGGTCGATAATAAATGCATTTATTATCGTCTTCAGTCATTATATTCTTATCTGGTTCCCTTTAGGCACCACATTCATTGGAACAGATTAGTGATCTTCAGGTTTGCAGCATAATTCTGTAACATTTATATATTCAGTCCACTCTCACATCATACACAAAAGGTCTGTCTTCAATGTTCAAGTAATATTTCCTGTATGTCTATAATATTTTCTAATTTATTATTCAAGGAATCAATACAATTTGTTTTCGGTTACAAATCAAATTATCCGAATTGAAATTTGTTACTGACTGTAACTTCAACGGACATGGTTTTGGCTGTGTAGACAATAAGAATATTACTCTGCCATCTTGGTGATTTCCAAACTTCGTTCAATTAAATATATTCGATTATTAAGAAAATATGAATTCAATTTGCGAGATAATTTTCTATCTCTAAATGTCAATTGATTTTAAAATGAAATATACTTTAACATTTCCCATTGGTTCAATCGTGATTTTCTCTCAGAGATAATATTTTATGTATTTTGTCTCTATCCGAATCACTTACACCTCAAGGAATTGGTACTTCAATGAATGGTTTAACACAGGCAGCGACTTTGGAAGAAACATTAGTACGTTGGGCAAAATGTGTCGTGGTGTTTCGTCTGTCTTTTTGTTCTGAGTTCACCGAAGTTGTCTTTGCATTTCATCCTTTAGGGATCGTTTAAACAGTATCAGGTGTGATGTAATCGTCTATACGCCCCTCGAAATTGTCAGCCATGTGCCAAAATTTGAAATCAATAACATTTTAATACATTTATTCTTAGTATTTGTATGAACAAATATTTAATCACTAAAAAACATGATATGCAGAGTTAGAGATAACTGAATTATATTATACATACTCATATTGAATAGAAACCCACATACATACACAGCTTGGGATGTAAATATATGTATATATATATATATATATATATATATATATATATATATATATATATATATATATATATATATATATATATATATATATATATATATATATATATATATATATATATATATATATATATATATATATATATATATATGTGTGTGTGTGTGTGTGTGTGTGTGTGTGTTTGTGTGTGTGTATTTTTAATGTACCCATTTCTCGTCTCATGGAAATGTGTGTATGCATGTGTGGGAGTTTGTGCGTTTTAATATTTCTTGGTATACATCTGCTCGTAATTGAAAGGTGTGGTATGTTGGTATGCGATCTTATATTTCTAAGGAATCATTATCACACAAGCTACGAATAAATGGATCCAATATATTTATGAATGTCCTTTTTATTTTGTTATTGAATGTTACCATTATAGCAATACAATTCTCAATATCCCGCGAAAGATTATCTGATTTCCTTCCATTTGCATATAAATAGGGTTATTAAAGTTGTTTTTTTAATGTATCATAAATATAGGACCTGAGACAATGTTACACCTGATTCATACACGTTTGTTTCACATAATCAGACATAATCAAGAAAACCAACACTCAAGTAAAGAGATATAACATTTACTAAATATAATATTCTAACGGTAATAATTGCATAACTGTAGGTAATGAAACTCAAACATACAAATAAATACACCTTCATACACACACATAAACAATTATGCACACATACGCACATAAATACATACATTCATACATACATACATACATATACACATGTGAGTTTGTGCGTATATGTCTTCGTTTTTGTTTTTTACATACTTAAGTTGTCTACCAGACATAATACAGGAGTATCAAAACAGTCGTGCTTAAAAATATTTTCCTCAGCATGTATTATCTAACTTTATGAAAAGGTGTGAGAACAATAAAAACAGAAAAGCATATAATAAAATGCATATAGATACGTAAAACACACACACGCACACACATGCACACGCACACACACACACAAGTATGAATATATAATTATGTTTATAAACGAGTATTATTTACATTTATATAGGAACATATTTATATAAATATATATGGATCATTATGTATATATATATATATATATATATATATATATATATATATATATATATATATATATATATATATATGTATATATATATATATATATATATATATATATGTATATATATAATGATGTCTCTGCGTGTATGTGCCTCTGTGTGTCTGTGTCTGTAATACGTATTCATTTCTAGTGTTCAACCGATTTTCGCCAAACTTTACACACACGCCCATTACTCATCTCCCAAGTTTTGCCATGCACTATACAATTTTGCGCAGAGCAGCTGCGTAAAGCGAGAAACTAGGCGGAAATGTGTTTCACGTGGCTTTTTCTTTTAAATTCGCAGATTTCAAGCGATTCCCTCATTTTGACTTCTGCAGAAGTTTTCAATCGATTATCTCCCTTTTCTCTCTGCTTATATCTATCTTTTCTTTCTTTTCCTCATTCGCTGTTTCCCTTACTAAAATAGTTTCTCTCTCTCCCTCTGTAGTAGTTCTTTTTCAGTCTATATCTATTTATTCTCTCTCTCTCCCTCTGTAATAGTTCTTTTTCAGTCTCTATCTATTTATTCTCTCTCTCTACCTCTGTAATAGTTCTTTTTCAGTCTATATCTATTTATTCTCTCTCTCTCTCTCTCTCTCTCTCTCTCTCTCTCTCTCTCTCTATATATATATATATATATATATATATATATATATATATATATATATATATATATATATATATATATATATATATATATATATATATATCTCGCTCTCTCTTCCTCTCATAAAATTGACTGCAGCGTGTTTCAATTTCGTCGTGCTTAAACATCTTTGTCTTCACGTTATTTGTACGCTCTAATTATAACGTAAAATATATTAAGATCATTCATTCCATCAACTAATTTTATCACCACATTTTACAAAAATGATGATGGACATGATATTAAATATATTTTTCTAGAATTTTAGCTGACGTTTTTCTCAAATAAACATCTTTGTTCTAACGCTATTTTGGCTATTAGTAGAAGTTTATTCAGAATATGTGAAATTTTAGTAAAATATATTATTTGAAATATTTTTGAAATGAACAGATCAGAAGATTAGTTGAGATTTTTGTTATATTCGATCAAAAGAATTGTGTCATTTTTATATCATTATTTTTAGACTGCATGAGTAATTTTGCTGACAAGCATATTCTAGTATTTCTAATTGTCTTTCTTCATAACAGCAGATGATGGCAGTAACTATATTTGAAACGAAAGGATTTTAAGTCAATATTTAATTTTGAAATAGTAATGGTATCATGTTTGAAACATAAATAATATATTGTGAGTAAGATCGACACTTCCGTGGGTATTAATTTAGATGTGTACATTTAGGAGGTCATACTTTTTGCGTTGCTTTGGAACTTACTTGCATTTCAGAAATTGCCATCGATTCAATATTTATTGATGGTTCGGTACTACTTGTTGTCCATATATCGATAGCATTTTTTGCCAATTTTACAACTTTGATGGAAATATGTTAAGAAGGATAAAGTTTCTACCGCTTTATCCTTCTAGTCTGTCTGCAGATATGTTTAAAATAATTAGAAATATTATTAATTCAAGGGACCATTGTGAAAATAATCCTAATATAAAACAGAGTCTCCGGAATAGCGATACTAGGGGACAAAAGGTACGTGAGAAAGAAGGCCGGTTTGAAAATGAAATATTGATTTTCGACAGGAAACGTCTTTTTGAATCAGCAGTTGAATCGAGAAAATATATAGAATGTCAAATACCATTAGTGTGATTTGCAATTCAAAATTTCAAGGATCAGATTATTTTACGATTGATGGCCTTATTTTTTGTTAATACAGAATATTCTAGAATTTATTAATTTTCATAAACTCTGTGTCATATAACAATCAACTTCGTTATTCAGAGTGAATCTCGTTATTCAACTATGAACAAATATATTCTGAAACAGATTCTTTATTTCATGTATATGGAACAGGAATTATTGTTTCTACGCTTGCAGTGAACAATGTTCCAGATAATCTCAATGTACGTGAAACACTTTTTCGTATATTTAATATTTCATGAGTTGATAACCATTTATTTCAAATTATATTGAATGCTAGTTTGTACAATGACAACTTGAGGACACGAATATTGATTACCATTCCGTTATCTGCAATGCGATTTACTCAAAGTTCAGAAACTGAAATTTAGTGAGGTATACATGTCAGTTAACAGCACTAATCAGGCATTCGCTTTGAGATATATTGTGTATAAGTGTGTAATTAAAATATAAAACAATGATGCAAATACTCATGTAGGTAGTAGAAAAATGGTGTGTTTTATTTGGCATTAAGAAATCGAAATTGCTTGGATATTCAAACGTAGGCATATCAAGTGAATAGTTTACTATAGTTGTCGTTAATGCTCGTACCAATCTTTTGTTTCTTTTAGTTTCATTTACAATACGTAATTGTTCTTTGTGTCATAGGGTCGATATATTCTTTATTTCATATTTTTTTGATAATATACGTTCTGTCTACAACTAAACTTTCGACTACATAATTCCCCGTCGCTTGGCAGTTAAATACGGATGGTTGTTTTTCCTCACAAATAAGCGATTTTATCTCCGATGTCTATCTGTTGATTAATTTTCGTCTAGTCGGTAAACTGCGCAGGCAGGTGGTTTCAAAAGTGAATTTTTTTTTTCTTCTATATTTCTTTCTTCTCACAGACATTTTGATTGATGTGAAGTAAAATCAATGAATTTCCTAGCTAGAAGCCATAGCTAAAAAAATAAAAAGAAGAAATGTATGATTGCATCTACCAGTTTGTAGCTAAAGGAACGGAACGCTAGATAAGAAATTGTGATGGCTGTTTCTTTAAATAACAAATGTGTAAACCAACATTCTATATGCAATTAAATAGATATTTATTTGTTGTTATACACCCTAACACTGAAACACACACATACATATATATATATATGTATGTATGTATATGTATGAATTTATATACTGCTTTGTGTACCTATATATATATATATATATATATATATATATATATATATATATATATATATATATATATATGTATGTGTGTGTGTGTGTGTGTGTGTGTCTGCGTGTGTATGTTTATGTTTGTATGTATGTAGGAATGTAGGAATGCATCTACCAATGTATAAACACGAAAAGAAAGAATGTATTCAAGAAAAAGAGGTAATATTGAATGGAATAAGTTGAAAATGGAAGTTATCTCTTACTTATGAAATTGAAATTTAACATCTATTCTAAACTCTTTAAGTGGTACAAAGCCGCTCTCTTTCTCTCTTTCTCCCTCTCTTCCACATTTTTCTCTCCCCCACTGACTCTGATTCTCACAATCTTTATTGTAAACGTAACAAATATTTTCCAAAGGCCACGAAGCTGTGACATATTCGGTTGTGTCTATGTTTATTTATAATCTGAACAGTGAGAAACATCCGTAGGATATAACGTTTTCACCATTATTGAGACTCGTGAAGAGAATATGGCAACATAAATCTGTATGAATCATTATGGTTGCTGAATAATAATAATGTCTACCAACCATTAAAATGTAAATCTTCAAGATATGGCTCACTACATGAAGGAGCATCTACATTCTCCATGAACCCTTAAACTGACATGAAAATTGTACATTTTTGAATTTAAATAATTTCAGTCAGTAATTGTTTACTAATTTCTATTATGATTTTCTTTCAGTTTATTTACGTCTATGGAGATATTACTCAAGTAGCGTTGAAGCAGCTTAAGCATGTGACTGCTAAAACATTGTTTTAGGAACACATTAATTTCAAGGGTACAATGCCTTTTTCGGGAGTTCTATCATTGTCTTAAGTCAAACAAAACCTAGTTCTTTCAATTTTTTTGAGCGTTTTCATACTCCTACTTTTGTGTTTTCGATACCTCCCAATCTGCTGCTTACCCCACCATCATCCAGTTTTCTGTACCTTTAGCAGAATCCCCTACGCCGTATGCATTTCTATCCAGCGCTTTGCGAAATCTAAATTAAATGTGTATACAGTAATCCCTCGACTATAGCGAGTGTTACATTTCAAATCCCAGCGCGATACGTGGAAATTCGCGAAGTAGAAACAGTATTGTACTCTATCTTGATGTTTTGTAATACTTTGTTTATTTTATTATAAATGCAAAACAACACCACGGAGGAATCGACGTCAGCTTAAGCACAATCCACGATAGGTGAACCGCGAAATGGCGAGGGGGTTACTGTGCATTTATATTTATTGTCACATTTCTATTTAGATCTATATTACTAAATATTATTTTATAAAAGTGAAAAACCCGTTAATCTTTCGAATAATGCCAACAGATAATGTTGCACTTCCTTACACAGATGCCAACTGTGACACATTTTAGGGTTTTTCCAATCATGCAAATTATGATGAATGCCTCTGACTTTAAAACATTTTGTACTCTGTACAATATTATAGTTGACAGATTTCGGGTGACTATATTATATTGATATTGACTACGAACAGACAAAACGTTTCTTCTGGAATCCACATTATTCACAAATACACCTTAGCTTTCGTACGTCACCGGAGATATTATCACTTCTAATGGGTGCTGCGTTTGAGAGATATAGTCCTCTGTTTGTGTTCTACGAACAAACAAATCCTATGCCACTTGAAAATATCGGAACACTCACGATGGAATATAAGGAACATTTCCCCAAGACTTCTCGTATAGAATTACTTAGATACAGAGAACGTTTTTCTTTAGACAGTTTCAAGTAGAAAATATTTAAATGTGTAAAGAGCAAACTGCAAGTAAATTCATTCAACATTTAGCGTATTTTTAAAAAGTTTAGAATAGATAATCTTTTTGAAGACATGAATATTTTATAATGGTAATTGAAATAACTCATAAATAGTTTGCTCTTTCAGAATTCTTTAAAAAACTGCACGTTTCAGACACATAAGTATCATGACGTTTATCTACACTCTTGAATTATTTCCATTATAGATTTTTCATAAAGAGCTTTGCGGTAGATATGTTAATGTATAATGTATATGGTAAGGATATCTATATACATACACTCACACCTGGCACAATATTTGAACACAAAATTTACACCTTCAAACACACATTAAGACAAATATACCAATTTCAACGCACACATACGAAAACATACAAAGCTTCACGCACAAGTATAGTACATGGACGTAAAAATGTTTGATCAGAATTTCTTACACAATGA
Organism: Octopus bimaculoides; assembly: GCF_046866305.1. Lineage (NCBI taxonomy): Eukaryota > Metazoa > Mollusca > Cephalopoda > Octopoda > Octopodidae > Octopus > Octopus bimaculoides. Next base: position 13,319,295 of record NC_142946.1, on the reverse strand, counting down.
ACACAGTAACACGTGCAGAAAAGTAATAATGATTGTATGGGTTTTCATGCATAATTTATATCAATAATTTCATCTAAGTGTTTTCTTTAGAGATTCTTCTTGAATATCACTTAGCCGGATGCTTTTAAATGAATAAAACTAAGTCACGTTATTTTTATAAACAAGGTATTCTATTTCCATTAAACCAATATTTAGCAATACACCGAACACTTACATTTCATAAACAACTCTATATTTGGAAGGGATTATTAGTAGTCGTTTCCTTGTGCCCAGTCTATATTTATTGGTACTCTTGTTAAATTCACTTTCTCCACTTGTATTTTGGCTTAACGCTATTTTGAAATATTGCGAGCATGATGTTATTGAAATAAATAAATAATATATATATATATATATATATATATATATATATATATATATATATATATATATATATATATATATATATATATATATATATATATATATATATATACACATATATATATTCTTTTCTCTCCTTGTTTCTCTCCTTATCTATTTCTGTATTCCTTTCTGTTGAAGAGCGTAGGATTGAAACGTTAAAGATGTTCTCTATCCCCGAGCATTATACTAATACATCCATTTGTTGTTTACACCACCTCTCTTCGTCCGTTGTTTTCTCGTGAAATCTCCTGTATATATACACGCACTTACATACATACATACATATATACATATCTTGTTTGCTTGTTTATTTTTATTTGATATATGGAATATGCTCTTTAAATGTTTGGCTATAATAATATGTTTATGTAAACCTTTTTGTTATGCAACTGACATTAACTTTTGTGTGGCTAAGCAATATGTAGTATAGCTCTATAGAAATCTTCGGGGAATCCTATTGTTGTAAATTAACATCAAATACTGTCAGTTAATATATTACAAAGCATTGATTCACGTAGGTTTAGATTTTATATTCGTGAACAAAAAACAACACACAATTACGCTCCATAATATGATTTGTCTAGTATTAACTTAAGGTGAAAAACAATAAGTGACCGGCAAATTGATGTTAATCTGAAACAGTATTTCTGTTTCTCATGTCTGATAGATATACATAAACGTAATCACACAAAAAATAATACTTTACTTACTATAGTTTTTGCCACAGATGCCTGAACTTGATGTTTCATTTCTTACTACCTCATCACATAAGGTTAAGTATTTTTTTTTAATAATCTTTACGTAATATTTACTTCACAAGAATATCTTATTGTGGAACAATCTACGTTTCCAACTGTAACTTTTTCTCACTGTCAATGTTGTAGTGTTTGTAGTAATGACTGTCAAACGCACTTAATAAAACTAGCTTTAAACAATCTGATGTCAGAATACTAGTTGAGAATTGTTGAGACACTGTGGTATCATAACCCACACCACAGTCCGGGCTGCTCAGACATAACATGCAGTAAGCATTTATATATTCAAAGAAATCTACACATGCTAGTCAGTTTAGTATAAGATCAGGCTATCTATAAATAAGCATACCTAGTCTCAAAAACGCCTCAAGCCATCGACAATTTAGCCATAACAACGCTATCCTCAAATCAAACATGCTGTCTTTAAATCACTTTATTCGATGAATAAATGTATTGCTCTTCCTGAGAGGAAGATGTGTAGGGTGCAAGGCATGTACATGGGGGTTGGTGGGGCAGGCTCCTTACCACACAGCCACTCCTTAGCCTATATATATATATATATATATATATATATATATATATATATATATATATGTATGTATGTGTGTGTGTGTGTGTGTGTGTGTGTGTGTGTGTGTGTGTATGTATGTATGTATGTATCTATGAATGTATACATCGGAATTCTTACAGTATTCCTCTACCAAATCAGCCTGGGGTTGCATTACAAGGCATTTGACGAAAATATCACTGCATGAGTGACTCCGTGACATGTAGTTAAGAGGAAGGCCTCTTACGACACAGCCACCACTACATAACTAATTGTAATGCTATTTAGTTCATTCCATCTAAGTCAATATAGAACCAAATCAACTCATATATGTATTTGGAGATTTATGCACAACTACGTAACTTTAATTCAGTAATAGTTTGAGTTTAAAAAATGATGGATTCTAATCTATTGTGTTCCACAGTCAGAACTAAGTAATAATCTACATGTGTGTACGTTTGTGTGTATGTGTGTGTTCGTGTGTGTATGTGCAGGGTGTGTGTGCATGCGTCCGCGTGCATGTTACTATACAAATTTGCATATGCGCGTGATTTTGGTTAATGTTCGATATCTGCGTGTCTGGCACACCATACGAATTCCATGCATTTTAATATCTCCCATGTCGATCGACTGTAAGCCAAGTTTTGTAGAGCGAAGTTTTTGCTGTCGGAAATCAAGTTAACTTACTGTGATTTATTGACCTAGCTAATAAGTTGAATATCGTGTTTTACCGATGGTATTAGGTATACTGCTGAAAGCGGTTATGCGTTAGTTTATTTGTAAATAATCAGCAGTCAAACCGTGCATTAACTTCTGTATTTTACGGAGCAAATTTGCGTCTAGAAGAGAGATGGCGAAAAGAAACGAAATTCTTGTTGGTGTGCTTGTTGATGCCAACAAAACTAACTAATGCTCTTTTAATATTTACACATACATTGTGTTGTACTCACGATTGCGAGAACTTGGGTTCGATTACAAGACTGGGCGTTGTGTTCATGAGCAAATAATTTTATTGTACTTGTGCATCTGTACAAGTATTCTAATTCTGCACCTGTACAGGTAACGTCGATTTGATGGAGTGTGGCAGCTCATATGAACACGAACATTTGGTCATTATCAACAAATCATTTATGTCGCTGTTTGGCCTACAAATGCATACGTCGTATAACGACGGGAGAGTCCGGTTTATATTATATTATATTATATTATATTATATTATATTATATCATATTATATTATATTATATTTTATATATATATATATATATATATATATATATATATATATATATATATGCATGTATGTATATATACATTCATACATATATGTATGTTTATGTGTATAATATTAGATTTACATTTTTTTCTCTTTCATAATAAAATGATACTTTTTTCAGAGATTATTTTATTTAATCCTCGATTACTCCGAAGCATTACTTTATTGCAGTTTGGATTACTTCTTTAGTTCATAAATGGTATTTGTATATTTTCTTTAATTTTGTTATTATTTCTGCTTTTCCTTTTTATGCACACGTCGCAAAAATTTGTGGAATGATTTTATGAGACTAAGTCAATTAATACAAGTTCGTAATTATTGTGCTGCATATTGAAAGTGAGTCACAGGTAGATAATATCACTACAACAGGATTGATTTGATCGATATCTCCAGTTCTGCGTTTGAAATATATGGACGTAGTGTGAAATGATGTTTTTTTTCTTCATTTGTCTAATTTTATCTTTTTTTAAAATGGTATACATAATGTTTGTTTAAATATTACACATGGATTAAATGGTAACCACCCTTGAAATGAAATGCTATAAACATTTTGTGTGAGTATTTCCCTGATTCACATAGAGCGGTATATAACTTTCAAAGAACTAATCTATGTTTCTGTTTGTGTATTATGTTGAGTTTTGCCTACGTTCATTGGTGGGAGGTAAGCGATATTTTTTTTCATGTATTTGCTTTCACATTTCAACAAGTTCATTACTGATTTTAGGTTTGTGGTTGGAGATATTTCTGCAATCTTTCAATCTCCAAATTAAAGATTTTTTTTTTTTGACTTGTACTTCAAATATACATCCGCTGATGCTAGTATTTCCAGGAAGAGGAAAAGATGTCCCAGTTGATACTTATCTATTTGTATCTTTGTGCAGACATTATTATAGCCTGTAAAATGCAACAGTTAACTTAGTTGGTCTACGAGGAATTGATAGGTACAGAAATTCATCTACTTTTTTGTTTACTCATCGGACATATGACATTGTCCTTTCATTGCTGATATATTTTCAGTGAGAATCGGAGAGAATAACCTGCCGAGTGTGTGACTGCCAAGCGCATAGTTATATATAACAAAGGCATTCTTGCCTGTTGACTCATGCGATTGATAATTTGATCGTCATTCTATTCTCGGGTCTCTTTGTACAATATTTATTTCTTCTCACTTTCTCTTCTTACTGTCTGTGAATTGGCTTTGAGAATGGAGTCACGAAATAATTATTTCTAATGTCATTGGTCTTACATGAAATAAATAATCACCACGCGTTATTATCAAGTGAAAACTACAGTTCAAGTGTTGGTTTATTTACAAATTCTCTGAAGCCGTGAACAGCAATACCACGGCGATATCTTTCGTCTTCCTGCCAATTACGGTCTATCCAAACTCTCACATAAAGCATAGCATAAATAAGCGGGGATATTTTAAACGCTGAATTGTGTACTGCATTTACGTTCCACTTCATATATTTTCTTAACACTATTCTATCAGAGAAAAGACTGGATCCGAATCGCAATAATAGCAATAATCTGCTCGTTAGGTACTTGAGTATATTGCAATGGATACGTTATTAGTCATGGCAAAAAGGCAAGAAAATCCATTGAACGTATTGATAAATAGGTTTCTCATCGCGATTTTAAATTTCCTGAATGTCAAATTATATATTACATGCAACATCTATTATTTCATCGTATAGAAAACGACACCTACGCTGTTAGCATTCGAGATTCTCTATAAAAGACGACTCCTTTGGTTCATGTTACTGAAATGAACCTAATTAAAAGAATTCATTACATAAAATGTATATACGTTTCGGCGTTGAATATCGTAATTATAATCACGTATTGTATTATGGAAATGCACCAGCCGTTTATAATATTAATAAATATACCTCTAAAAGGTATGATACAATAATATAGAACAGTTGTTACTGCTGATATAATATGCACACTTTATTAAATGGATTCCATTTGAATGGTGAGTGGCAGTTATTTCTTTACTCACGAACACATCAAAATAAGAAAACCAGTTTTCTTATCAATAATTAAATGCATTGTTATTTCTTTGATGATAATGTAGTATACGTTCCATTCTTACAGCATGCCATTTACTCGCATTTTAACAACCGTTTATGTAAACCAGCTTGAGTATCCAGTATGTTCGATTATCATGATTACACCAACTTAAATCTAATAGCTATAGAGATCTAAATGATATATAAATGTCTTATAGGTCAAATAAACAAAACGGAAAATATGGAAATATCTTCTTTTTAAACATAATGTTTGCGACAAAATTTATCATAGAAAAGCTTCAAATTTAAATCAATAATTACATCAAGATAAAAAATATTTTTGTTTTGTAAGTGAACTCAGGTGTATTGATTATTATCAATCATTCATTAGTTTCTAGAATAAATAACTAACTTGTTCACTGACCAGACCATCAATCTTTCTAGACCTCTTTTGGCCTAGGCGATCACTTTTGCTTTTAGATTGTCATCAGATGAATTTAGATTTTGTTAAAAATGAAACACAAAAAAGTAGTAAATAGATAGACTTAGTGTTAAAGATGTTCATTCTTGGAGAATGTTATGGAAAAATAAAATCAATGAAAATGTGTAATATTTCTGAAAGCAATGTAAATATATGTGTTTATAGCATTTTTATAATCTTTGATGATAACAATGGCGAGTTGTGTGTTTAATATTTGGCTACATTTCCTATCGAGTCAATATGTTATATATTAAACTCCAATCATAAAAGCTGACCTTTGATGAAAAATTAAAATAGCAAACAATGATAAATATCGATTTTGCATCATGTATACATATATGAGAACAAAGAAACATATGCATGCATATATAAACGTATAGACCATATGAAAAGAGAAGCATACACAAATATACAGTAGAAGATATAAACATACATGCACACAATTTGAAAGTTGGCAAACCGGATTCTTTCCTCATAACTGTTTTGTGCTGTTGACATTAATGTGTGAACAAATAGCACTAAAATTAATCGATACATGTATCAGAGGTTACTAATTCCGTCGAAACCGATCATTAACGTGTATACTACACTCGCAAATGTTTTGCGGCAATTATGTTTTAAATACGATAAACACAGATATTGTATAACAGGGAATAACTAAGTACTCAATCATATACTTGGTCTGTCTCCTTCATTTACTCTCTCATCGTACATGTATATATATAATGTACATACATGCAATATATATATATATATATATATATATATATATATATATATATATATATATATATATATATATATATATATATATATATATATATATATACAAATACTGTTAGCGTTTTAAAGTCATTATTTAATTAAGATGAGAGTACGTTTACAGTTGTTTTGTATTTATCAAAATGGGATAAATTTCCCTTTACTTCATAAAAATTGATAAACATCTTCAGAACGATTATATGGCACAGATGAATTGAGGGGAAAATAGAAAGAAAAATAGAAGGACAGGAAAGGAAATTATAGTATGTAAAATCATTCGGTAGTCTTAGCTAATCTACAGACTCATTTTACATGTATAATTTCCCTATCAATCTTAATGCTTTTTTTTCTTTCTATGTACTATTTCAACTATTTCTATTGTTTCTTTACTTAGCCTATTGTACACAATGTATGGTGATTACTTTAAATATTAACTTAAGCCTTATACTACGGCTTCCACTGAAATTACAATGACTAACTTAGAAGCTACAAATTAGCGTCACATATGTGTAATAACTTCACCGGATATCCCTAACCGCTATAAATCCTTCAGCTTACGCCTCCGGTCAAATAGCCATTAGCACCGAATTTAAGAACGTACGGACACGTAAAATTATGAATCTAACTAAATATAAGACCACGGATTTAACAAATTCTCTTCTATTCTGTCCTCCTACTGATACATTATATTATGGAATTCACTAAAATGTAAGACTATCGAATTAACGAACATTCTTCAGGGGCTAGGCATTAGCTAATGTAAAGTTACAAGATATTTTGTGGGGTGCGGTTCTTAATGTTGTTGTTCGTATTGTGAATGAAAATCATCGATCCTATGTTGAGTATCAAATGTATGTATCTTTGACTGTATTGTTACTGAAGTTCTTGTAATATTTGTATGATTGTGAAGTATCTGTAAGTTTCAGGAAATCTTCTGGCTATATTAGTGGCTGTATTCAACCTCTATGGAGAATTATTCCATAATATTTCCCTCTGTCTCAGTATTTTCCTTGGTCAGATGTAGTTTGGTTAGATTAAGCTTGGGTAGATGTGTTTTATACTATATCTGAAATTTGGACTTGTCTCATGCTGCAGGGTAATATGGAATCATTGTC
>NC_142946.1:13294440-13306940 GCF_046866305.1 Octopus bimaculoides | reverse complement strand
TATATATATATATATATATATATATATATATATATATATATATATATATATATATATATATATATACATATATATATATATATATATATATATATATATATATATATACATATATATATATATATATATATATATATATATATATATATATATATATATATATATATATATATATATATGTATATATATATATATATATATATATATATATATATATATATATGTATATATATATATATATATATATATATATATATATATATGTATATATATATATATATATATATATATATATATATATATATATATATATATATATATATATATATATATATATATATATATATATATATATATATACACCCACACACACACACACCCACACACACACACTTATATATGCAAATATATATGTATATTCATTTATCATTTTCCATCTCAAACGAATGAATTCCTGGTATATATCTAACGGCTACCCTCTCCTAAAAATGTGGAATAGGCATGTGTATATGTGTGTGCGTGTGTGTTTTTGTGTGTGCGTTTGTGTATATACATCCATATATGCACACATATATATATGTATGTATATATGTATGCATGTATGCATGTTTGCATGTTTAATAAACAACTTAGCTTGTTAGAAAGTCTTTGTTAGAGGTCAAACTATACTGAGAATTAATGTTTATCGCCATTTCATATGGCTTTTCGTTACGAACGGACGTTACTACCTTTTTCAACATCAAAATGACGTCTCAGCCAGTCTGTTAACAAGGTAATCTTCTCTCAATATATATTGTAAGCAGAAGAGCGAAGCCACCACATCTAGTAACGCTCCGACCGCCATACAGTCCGGTTTCGAGCTACTGACGCTGAGCCTCAATACCTGAGATAGAATTAGTTCGCTGCAACTCGCAATGTATAGAAAAAGGTGTTACAACGTGTCACGGAACTTGCAGCAAGCGAAGTAGCTAATATAAAATCTCTATAAGAGATAAAAGTAGTAACTATACTGAGAAGTAATATTCATTGCAACTTCAGCAATGCTCTTCCGTAGGATCCGACATTTATACCGTTTTTAACAGCAGGTGGACACCTCCACCTGCTGGCTGTTGATGTAATCTGCATTTGATATATATCGCAAGCAGGGGATCGGACCCCAAAAATCTCTCAGCAAGGGCATGACCGCCTGACTGTTTCCGAACATCCTCATTGTTGGACACCCCCCCACCATGTCAATATTTATGTCCATATCTATGACTGGTGTAAAAATCGGTAATGGTTAATAAATGTTCTCGTATCTCCTATCTAGCGCCTCATTAATCAGACAGCCAACGAGCACTGAGCTAGTAAACGTGCTTTACCGGTAAACTTCCAGTTGTATAGCATACGATTTCCTACCAAATTTATAGACACACACACACACACACACACACATACGCGCGCACACATACACACACACACACACACGCACACACACACACACATACATATATATATATATATATATATATATATATATATATATATATATATATATATATATATACCGGAGCGGGTTATATATAACAAAAGTGTCCGATGAACGGGAACGTGAAACTCAGAGTTACAGTCTTTTGTTATATTTCTGCTGCTTTTAAATAAAGTATGTATATATATATATATATTTAATATGAAGTTATTTTTAACAGAGACGTGAGTATCAATGACACTTGAAATATGCATTTTTCATCTCAGTGGGCGTACATCTTTTGGAATAGCATCGATAGCTTATTTGAACAATCATGTTTATCACGATTAATAGAGTAGTATATTACGTGATAGTATATTTTGTAACAATTAAAGCGGATTTATTCTAAGACATTTCGTTAGACATATATTTTTAGATAATTAAAGCTGAAATCTGACACATATTATAGTTATGTCGCCATTAAAAATTAACTTTATTACTTTTATCAGTGTTTCACTAATTTTCAAAACCCGCAATATACGCGCATTCACAATTAAAGTAATTCAATATCATTATGTACTTTTACTGCCATTAATCATATTTAGTCTCCTGAGTTTTAAATCAACATTGATCACAAATTGGTTAGCTATAAGACCGGTTGAATATTATTGGAATACTTGCTGAATAATAAGGAATTGTACATGCTTACGTATTCAAGACATAGACAATATGAAAAATAATGTATTTAAACTTATATATGTCAGAAAATGTTTTAAAAGAAGGAGGGCAATGTTTACAATAATATGAGCTTCTGAATTCGTTGGACATTCAGTCCAAAATGATATTCGTCCACACTACATGACAACATTATTATTAAGGCAAAATGATTCTTTAAAGAAAAAAATGTAGTAAAATAAGCGTACAAAAAAATGTTAAATTGCAATGAGTGAATAAAAAATTAAATATATTCAGAATCATATGATGGGAACGATGTACTAAATTATATGTTCATCTCATAACAGATTTAGGAATGTAATGCATGAATCTGATTTTCTGCAAGAATTGACAATTCAATTAGTTTGTGCTTCCATGCACGTACCAACACGTTGAGTGATAATTTGATTACCGTTGTAAAATCTAAAAATACATTCATAAGAAAATGAACAAAATCTTCCAACTTTACGAAAAGAAAATCCTTAAATTACGAGAAGTGTCAAGACAAAACAAAATTACCCTGCGCAAAAAGAGGGAGCAGGAGAAACACAAACAGTTAAATTTTCAGTGGCACGAATGCTTGATCGTTGTATGAAATATTCTCTATACGATATTAAATTAAATATAAATGGGGTGGGATTGACTGACCGATACAGAAATGCAAATGAATTTCGTTATTTACGAATGTGTGCGATAATGAACACAATAATTAATGCACATCAATGCGACAACACAAAAGCAGGGAAAACAACAAAAACTTCACGCTTGCACGAGCACATAATTTTCTATAATATACACATAAATACATACAAATATATATATATAATATATAATATTATATATATATATATATATATATATATATATATATATATATATATATATATATATATATATATATATATGTACACACACATAAACACACATGCACACACATACATACGTGCACACATACATACATACATACATACATACATACATGCATACATACATGCATACATACATACGTACATTCATATACGATATATATTTACGACAGCGTCGTCTAATTATATGTATGCCTGTGATTATTTTAATGTTGGATTTTGAAACTTAGAATTCAGATAATTCGTTTCGGAAAATTTCTGCCCGATATTTTCCCTAACAACACGGTCTGAAGGAGGTACAGTGTAATGGCAAAAATGCATGCAATGACGTGTCTCTCCGATGCCTAAAACCACACATCATCTTTCATTTACAATTTTCTCGTAAACTAGCGTTGCAAATGGAGATGACACGCAAACACTTGAAACTGATAACACTGGGCCAAGAAAAAAATATTGTCTGCTATCCGGTAATTTATGACACAAAAAAATATAAGGTGCAGCAGAATGTCTGTTAAATGACGAAGTATCGGACAGACCTATGTCGCTAAAATCCTTACTTCCTACAAACGTATGTAAAGAATCTATGTTGGAATTATTTTATCCGCATGGACTGGAAAAAATGTATTTCATTTTCTTGCAAGTATATCATAAGAACAATTTTCATAGACACTTTTCTTTCTATTGATATAACTAAATTCTCAGATGAGCATTTCTAGTCTCTATGGCTTTTCCGGGTGCAAAAGCCAATCTATCAGATAAAGCAAGCAATAAAAGACATCGGCTGCGTACGTGATATGACTATTTCCAAAAAGCTGATCGGAATATATATATATGATAGCAGATATACAACCAAAACACATAGGATACAGCAACTGATATCCAATCAGTATGCATTGAACCCCCAGAAAATGCGTTAGTTATAGCAGTGTTCCGTCTTCTAGGAACATATGATCGGTAACTTTCACTTACGCAATACATTTCAAAGGAACATTATTCTATATCAACGATGAATCATTGTTACTCGGTGAAAGAGCGTGGGAGGAAACGTTCATAGGCTAACTATCATGAAGAGATGCTAGAGATATAAAATTTGGCATGCATTAATTTCAACATTTCTGATCAATAAGTGCAATGTTTACTTCCAGGGAAACTGTCATCTGACTCTTTAAAGACTTGAAATGTTACTGCTAGCAAACGTATATATGACGTCATCATCACAGCAATACTGGTCCCCAGTCAATCTCTTTTTTCATATTGGGGAACCAATGATAATAAGACAGGGTGGCATTATAACAACAGGGTGGCTGATCAACTGGCTCAAAGCCACACTCATTCACTGAAATCCGATGGGGCTAAATCATGACAATACGATGGCTGACCAACCAGTTCAAAGCCACAGTCAGTCATGGTAATCAGGGAGTCGTATGCTGGATGAAACAAAACCCATTTCGTCTCAGTCCCTGGGCGTTTTGTCTTTATCACCTTTTGTAAAACTTATAAATGCGCGTTTGCTTAGCCCACTACATTGAGGTATACGTTATTGTATAATGCGATACATAATAAAAATAGAGAGATTTGAAAGAGATAGATGAGTTTTCGTAATGTCTAAACATATTTAACAAATACTTATGAATTCACGCACTGTAGAGGTGCAATTAAACACTTGTCTTTTGATCTGGATCGTTTTCTTTATGCTACCTTCTATTATCTCCCACAATCTTATCAGGTACTAAATCGGTGAGATGGCAGAAACGTTAGCACGCCGAGCGAAATGCTTACCAGTATTTCATCTGACTTTACGTTCTGAGTCCAATTTCCGCCGATGTCGACTTTGCATTTCATCCTTTCGGGGTCTATAGCTTAAAGACTAGTTACGTACTGGGGTCGATCTAATTGACTAACCCCTCCCCGAAAGTTTTGTGTCTTACGCCTACACTAGAATAGAATATTATCAGCTAGTTAAAAATTTTGCGAGGAATATTTTGGATGAGAGAAATATCTGTAAATGCGGTAGACAAACCTCTTTTCTGTGATATGTAATCCTTTCTCTGTTTTTCTATCTCAAATTAAAACTTTGCTGTATATAGCAGAGTCCTATCCATAAAATTATTTGGGCTTTTTACTGTGTTTGTAAGACGATTCAATTGCCCACTGACCTGTTTATACGATCCCATAATCCTTCAATGATGTAGGTACAAATAGGAACATTTGACGTCGATTAATAGAGCTTCTATGGGATCGATACTTCTTCATCGTCAGCAAAAATGAAGCGTTCATTACTTTCCTGATAGTTTATATATCGATACAGAAATTTGCAAAACACTAAGCTTCTCTCCAGTTTTATTGGAGTTTGACATTATATTTCTAATGTGAAAGAACGAAATGAAAACTTTACCACTTACTGGGACATGAGTAACTGCTGATAGGTCAAGCCTCATCTACTGGACTTTCATTATATGTAATGACGAGTGTGCACAGATTAATATTTAAGTATATATAATTAGAGACAGATAACATTAATAGAGAACAATCGTTATTTATCATAACTGTTGAAATCGTTTTAAAATGTCTTCTTCTAATACTTAGCAAATAAATTATGGTTACTTGTGTGAATAGTCAGAATGATAATAATATGGATATTAATATATGTTGATGCACGCATATATGTAGGTGTATTGTGTTTGCGATAATGGGAATGGTTATTAATATGATCATTTGTACGTTTCTAACACACGTAGTACACTCTACCCCATCTTAATCTATGTATACGTTGGCTGGAAAACACAGATATGTAATCACACTATTACACAGTTATCCTTTAATAGAATGTATGCATGTGTGTGTGTGTGTGCGTGTGTGTGTGTGTTTGCGTGGGTGTGTGTGTATGTGTGTGTGTGTGTGTTTGTGTGTACTATGATAGTGCGCTTTCTTTTCCTATACACTTTATTGATTTTTTCCCTCCTAAATTATCGTCTCTGAAAATCAGAGAGTTTCATCGCTTAAATACTGTGAATATATTTATTCTTAATCATTTTGGTAGACCAATTATATGTTAGGATAATTCGGGAGTCTTCCATAGAACAACAAAAATACATTAATTAGGTAAGCCATTAATAAATGAAAATGCTTTGTCTGCAAAAGATCTTCACGCTTAATTCATTTCAAGTTGGCAGGTATTCTGCTGTATATTGGAATATAAAACTACATACACGTTTATATGTAATTTCAGATTGACTTGCATTTGCCTCACTGAATGCTACACAAACGCAGATATTCTGTTAATATAGACGCTCCGATACTGAATACTGAACATTCAGCAGTGTTAATAATGAAACTAATTTCATCGAATGGAAAGCCAAAAATCGTTCTCCATAGCCATTTCAATCCGCTCAGTAAACCGTTGATGGCACGCTATGATAATGAAATTTCTCATCGGGATATGAGAAAATACAATTTTCCTCTTTAGTGTTCCCTATTTCGTTAAAATCAAATTTCATTCAATAGACTTATCATGTTATTAACAGCTAGTAACTTGAAGTTATTTATGAGAAAATGATATTTGGAGGAGTTTATGACACTCAAGATTTCAAATCAAATTAGAGAATCGTTGTTATATGTGACTTTGTTCTTAAACTCAAAGACAAAACCATTTGCAAAGAAGCAGCTAGTCGGAAATATTCAGCGTTATACATGACATTTTCTAACTACATACAGATCATAATCAATCGGTCAGTGTGATGGACATGCATACATCCAAAGCAAACGGTGAGGTCGTGCATGATTTCTATTAGAATGATGGTTTCTACATGTGTATTAAAACTGTATACACTATATGGGATCAATGTACATAACTTTGACAATATGGAGTTCATTTCTCGTGAATTGAAGTTCATTTTGTCAAGTAGGTATACAATATCTGGTTTCATAGAGAAGGTTGTGGAAGTAGAATTTTCCATAATTGAAAATTGTGTGCTGTATTTATAGTATTTTCCCTTCTAGGCACAAGGCCCGAAATTGTAAGGGAGTAGCCAGTCGATTAGATCGACCCCAGTACGAAACTGGTACTTAGCTTATCGACCACGAACGGATGAAAGCAAAGTCGACCTCGGTGGAATTTGCTTTCAAAGAATCTTGTCTACTCATGGCACAAGGCCGGAAGTATTTCGTATTACGGGGAGAGAACAGTCAATTAGATCGAACCCTAGTACACAACTGGTACTTAATTTATCAACCCGAAAGGATAAAAGGCAACGTAGACCTCGGCAGAATTTGAACTCAGAACGTAAAGACAGACGACACAACTCTAAGCATTTTGCCCGGCCTGCGAAGGTTTCTGCCATCTCGCTGCCTTGCGCTGTATTTAAATTGATATTTCTGAAAAATATCCTTCTCTTTGTTATCTCTGATTTTCTGTTATTTAAAACTGGAGATACATGTAATATCTGATAATTATATAATCGTAAACGTTGCCTTTTATCCTTTCAGGTTGATAAATTAAGTACCAGTTGTGTACGGGAGATCGATCTAATTGACTGTTCTCTCCCCCGTAATACGAAATATTTCGGGCCTTGTGCCATGAGTAGACAAGATTCTTTGAAAGCTAATTCCACCTAGGTCGACTTTGGTTTCATCATTTCATGTTCATCTCATATGAGACCTGTTTAGGAGTAATTTTCGGTTGATTACTTATTCAGCTTTAATAAGTGTCTATACTGTTTGAAAATCACATTATAGGGGGCAAGTCTCTACTGTAATGAAGTGATGATCAATGTGATGTTAAGACGGGACACAGAAATGGGCGTATTCATGAATTACAGTAAACATGATTTATATGAAGAGAATTTATTTGATCAATGTGATATTTGAAGATTTGTAGTCCAGACCTAGTATATCTAGAGAATTGATGAGTTTTCTTGTATCACCAAAGAAGAAGAATTAGACAGATGTTCTATCATAGCAGAGTAACACTAGCGTACAGTATGCCGCGGTTTTCTAATAGTGATACGAGATAAAACATTAGTGAATTTGACCTAATGAACTGCGATGCAATAATTTCTGTTCAATAATAGGAAAACTAATTTAGTTTATGCATATCATGGCTGAATTGAAATTAACTTTTGAATTGAAAATTAGAAGATTAACCTGATAAATGAAGACATGGTTTTACGAACACAAATAATAATGATTCCATCCGATAATGTCGGATATGTCGTGAATTCCCATCAATATTTTTCAACATAATTCGAGTTTAATCTTGATAAGTCAGCATGGACTATCCACATACTTGTACATATGCACAATTATATATGTGTGTGCGATTTTATATATGAATGCATGTATACATACATACACAAATATATATATATATATATATATATATATATATATATATATATATATATATATATATATATATATATATATATATATATATATATATATATATATATATATATATATATTTATATATATATTTATATATATATATATATATATATATATATATATATATATATATATATATATATATTTATATATATATATATATATATATATATATATATATATATATACACATACATGTATATATATATACACATACATGTATATATATATATATATATATATATATATATATATATATATATATATATTTATGTATATATATATATATATATATATATATATATATATATATATATATATATATATATATATATATATATATATTTATATATATATATATATATATATATATATATATATATATATATATATGTATATATGTGTATGTATTTATACATATATATATATATATATATATATATATATATATATATATATATATATACACATACATGTATATATATATATATATATATATATATATATATATATATATATATACATATATATACGTATAAATACATACACATATATACATATATATATATATATATATATATATATATATATATATATATATATATATATATATATATATATATATATATATATATATATATGTATATGCATGTATACACACACATATATATATCCACACACACACACATACACACTCACATACAAATTATATTTCGAAACCTATCTAATTTATCTAAGTTATATACAGGTCTGCATACACACGTGTCTTTGCAGTCTATATTCGAGTGAAGCGTATCAAGATATTTAAAAATGCACGTATTGTGACTTGAAAACATGTGATCACCTCACGATACTTCCATATGT
This sequence comes from Octopus bimaculoides, assembly GCF_046866305.1. Classification (NCBI taxonomy): domain Eukaryota; kingdom Metazoa; phylum Mollusca; class Cephalopoda; order Octopoda; family Octopodidae; genus Octopus; species Octopus bimaculoides. The sequence goes on along the minus strand of NC_142946.1, from coordinate 13,297,664 downwards.
AAATTTTAATATTCATACTTCAAGTGATATCAATTGGTGTCAATCAGTTTTGGACTCTATCTTATTTACTTTCTCACTCTGTATGTATTATATTTATAAGTATACAATCATCTTCAGAATTATTGTTACCCTTGCTAATTTTTGTGTTTTTTTTAAAAATATTTTTGTGGGCCAACGTAAATAATCAGAGCACCTTTACCTGATCTGCCTGCGTACAAGAATCGTCTAGAAGCAGTCATATAAACAAAGGCTGTGCTATTAAAGAAAGATATTGCACTCATATACATATATATATATATATCAGTGTAGGAGGGTACTGGTCAGGCCCGATTATGATAAAATAGGAATTAAATTAACTGTAAGGCCACAAAGCAATCTAATTTGATGACTCATAAAGTGAGGTAAGTCCCTAGCATATGAAGCCGTATTGTGATTACGAATGTGTGTCTTGATACCTGAAATCTGATCATCGCTTTAATGCCTAGGCTTAAACTCATGTTACGCTGTTAACCTATTGAGAAAAACCGTTTAAATGATATGATAATTTTCTAAAGAGTGTAAGTATAAATAACTAATAAAAAATGTGGCTTGTTAGCAATTAGAAGCTAAGGCAAAACTAATACATATAACAAAAGTGACGGAGCGTTGCTGGAAGCACCGATTATGCTAAAATAAGAGCTGAGTTTAATCTAAAGCCACAAAACACTCTGATAAAGGGTGTCATTAAAGGGTTTTAGCATTAATTTAGCTTAGTTTGGCATAATCGAAATGCACTGCTGACCAGCAACGTCCAACATATTTTTGATCCCTATTAATTTTGCATTTAGGTTCAAATTGCTAATAAACCACCCTTTTAGTTAGTTACACACGCACACACACACACACGCACACATACACACACACATAGACACACACACACACACACACACACACACACACACACACACACACACACACACGCAAATACTAGCTGTTGGACCTGGGGCTGCTCGTGTTTTTTTTTTGCGTGTTGAAGTTAAGCCCACCTCTGACCTTGTAGTGAAATCTACCCATCAAGATGTATGTCGCATTCAACCTTATGGACATGAACTGGAATCATTTCTTAAAAATCAATCGAATAGTTTCTGAAAAAAAGCTGAAACATGCTTGTGCAATTCTGGTTCCTCTGGAATTAAATTAAAACCTTTACCGTCTCCCCTACCACAAAATTTACCTAAATCTCAAATTTCATTAAAATCGCATGAAAAATATAAAAGGTGCGGCCAAAAGTAAAACCCCTATGAGTATTCTCTGTGTGACTTGCTTCAACTATTGGATTTCCATCTGCCTTAGTGTTTATGGTTGGTTCAGCGAGTATTTCACTTTGCTAATAAGTTATATTAATTCTTTCAATCATTACTACATTTTCATCAGCCCTGAGCTGTCCTATAATTATTATTATGTTCTTTAGCTGCACGTTCGTTCTTTTTATCCCTTGCTGCTTGTTTTATTTCGTCAATTTCTACTTCTGACATTGGCAAGGTTGTTACCGTCTATGTAGGGTCTTACTTCAAGGTGTTTCTGTCTCCAGTTTAAGTAGGTTTGAACAGTATTAGATTTATTTGTGGGGAAATGTATGGCATGATAGAAAGCCGTAAGGACTTCTTTATTATCTCCCCTAGACCATTGTCGAATCTTTTTTTCTTTTGGTTGCTTGATGACGAGCATGGATGGCTATCTGTTGGATTATTACGGTTGTGGGTTACTGGTTACTTCGATCTCCTGCGTGTCTGGAAGACTTGAACCAGTAGCTGATTCTTCGCCTCGAATCTGGTGCCTCATTCGAGTGCGTGACCTTTTCTTCTTCTTCTTCTTCTTCTTCTTCTTCTTCTTCTTCTTCTTCTTCTTCTTCTTCTTCTTCTTCTTCTTCTTCTTCTTCTTCTTCTTCTTCTTCTTCCTCTTGTCTGCCAAGAATCCACAACGACCTGGAACTCACAAGTGTAAAAAAGAGAGACAGAGACAGGCAGAAACAAGGAAAATGTATTTTAACACCTTCAAAATATTCTTTACAAAAACGTCATTTACTTTTCTCAAAATTTAACTGCTTTCCCTACTTAGAGTTGGAAAAGTCTGAATGACTGAAACCGAGACTAGAATGTTTTCTTTTTTCTAAAATTATTTAACATTTTCTACCTTGACTTATTTTGCTTATACATATCAACTCGTGTGTTCCTTTTCAAACTTCAACAGACACACACCCACACACACACATATACAGTTCTATTCTAAACAAAACAGTCCGACAAACGTAAACGTGAAACTCTGAGTAACAGATTTTGTGATATACACGCACACACACAAAGATATATATATATATATATATATATATATATATATATATATCATCATAAATATACAGGGATTAGCAATTGAGTTGCTTCTCCAACATACTGAAAATTCAGAAATAGCAGTCAAAGAACTACTGATTCCAAACTACAATTTTTTTCTCTAAAGCGGATGGCGATATTTATGGTTTGTGACGCACATGGAATAGATTTCTTTGAGGTGAGGTGCCTGAACTCGCTAGCCGATGAATTCGTAAGTGCCTTTCTTATCGTTGATTTTTGGTGTCGCATGGCCAAAAATTACCGTGAAATTTTTTAGAGACACTTTCAAATTTATCAGAATATTTGGGCTGAAGATTGGAATAGTGAAATTTCCATTCACTTAACCATGAAACGATTCGTATCCAATTAACTAAATGCTTGGTTTGTTTACGCTTTTCCCTCCGGTTTTTGTTCTATGTGTGCCATAAATATCGCCATCCGCTTTAGAGAAAACATTTGTAGTTTGGAATCAGTAGTTCTTTGACTGCTATTTCTGAATTTTCAGTATGTTGGAGAAGCAACTCAATTGCTAATCCCTGTATATTTATGATGATAAATAGTTCTACCGATAAAGGTTTTTTTCATACTGAACTACTTGGCAAAATTGTTAATTATTAATTCTATTATTAATTGACGATTCTCTGCCCTTATTCTTGTATATATATATATATATATATATATATATATATATATATATATATATATATATATATATATATATATATATATATATATATATATATATATGTATACACACACACACACATATATATACAGACATATATATATATATATATATATATATATATATATATATATATATATATATATATATACATACACAAACACACACACACA
>NC_142946.1:13276940-13289440 GCF_046866305.1 Octopus bimaculoides | reverse complement strand
CTAAATTAGTTGGCAACTTATTATCCACTATGATTTACAACTTATCACTTTAAAATGTATTATGTTTGTCCGGTCAGTTAAGAATAAAATGTCTTTGCTTTTGATTACGAATTGGGCAAACTTTTAACTCTACAGCGCTGTTGAATATATAAAGACACGAAATTGTACTTTATATATATGGCATAATCAGTCGTTGCAAGATCACTATATTTAGAATTGAATTTATATCAAGACATTCGCTGAGTCATCTCTAAAAGTGTCACAGTTTCATTTACACAATATCACCATTATTTCATTTCACAGTAAAAACGCTAAGCATTCCCTAATGTGTTTTTTTTATTATATAGCCGTTTATTAAGAAATGAATAATTAGATTTCAACTGTTAAGCCAAAGGAAATCGACATTTTACGTGTAATCGACATTTTACATAGAATAGATAGGGGTAGCTACATCACTGCGCTTAGATTAAAAATTCCAATCACAGTCTCCTACGCACATCCTGCGTTTCTTACTATGGATTATCATAAACTCCGACTCTTGCCACTAAAATAGGCAACACACATTATTAAAATCACTTCCTCACTGACTACGGAACTACTTTGATATTTGTTTTACATAACATTTACTCCTGTAAAAGAGCCTCTTATCTCACTGAGAATTAAATAGGATCTCTTTACAAAGGGGACACGACGAGCTGTCAATCGTAGTTACACATTCGAACAGAGATTACGAATATAACACATCTCTTCATAACAATGAAACACAAAACTCACATAAAAAGTATTGACAACAAACCTTCCAATATTTTTTTATGAACCGTTGCCCACATCTTCTTCACAGCCACTTTTCTATGTTATTTGTAAAACAATGAAGTGATTAGTGGGTGAGAGATTACTTCCACAAAAAGTAATTCCTTGTCTCCGAAACATTCCTAGATACTCTATGCCAATTCTTATACGCAAGAATAAGCATTTACCATCACTCTTTTTCTGGTACTTCTGTATACTTGAGGAGGCAGCAGAGGAGTAAATGGAGATAAAATATTTTCGTAGCTTTCCTATTATATTCTCAATAAGTACAACAATACCTTGACTTTATCGAAACCTTTAGTTCTGTATGAAATAACATGCATATGCGCATTGATGTAAAATATTTTGAGAGAAATTAGAACATTCTGTGGTGCAAAATGAAATGTTAATTCTAGATTGCATAGTGATATGAACGTTTGGAATTACATTGTGACAGTGGTTACAAATACCTAGTAAAAGGTGACTGAATCATTACAACAGAACATGTATCTATATGAAAGCAACAACAATTTTGAATCCGTTTTCCAGCAGGAGAAGTTTTATAAATCAATAAGCGATATAACGGTTTTACATTGCATATTATTTTCTATAACATGTTTTTAGATATTTTCAAAAATAAAGCATAATGGTGTAATTCAGAAATTAATTTTTGTGTCTATTGTGTGAAAAATTTCACTTGCTATAGAATATATATCACTGTCAACAAGTTGTTAAAAAGGCAACACGCATTTAACATAACTTCAGTTTAATTTCAGCTGTGTGTAGATATAATTTAATTTCTTATAAATGTGATATTGTTTTAATTATTATTGGGCTTTACGAAAACACTACACCTAATATTTCTTATACCTCATTGTAACTAACATTTTAAGAGGTATTTAATGAATGTATAAACAATAGAATATAAAAAGCTATCTTTGAAAGTGATAGAACATTAACAACGAAATAAATTTTCAGTAAGCCATAGAGTTTCATGCAATGAAACATTATATAGAAAAAGACGTTCTCTGACGGTGAATATATAATCTAATAATAAACGGAATTATATAACATAATATTCTCAATGTAAGATGTCATCAGATAACGTAATGTAACAAGATATACAATGAGTTTCCAAAATGCATAATAATATACTCAGCGAAAATTGGAAATTTTATAATATAATATATTCATTACTGTGATAAAATCCAAAAAATATTCTGTAAATATAGATTAATTTGCTGATTTTTTTCAATTAATATACGTGGGTATAATTCTCTATTATTCTCAAATCAGGCAACAGTCAAAATATGAATTTTACATATATTAACACATTACTTCTCCTTCAATATCATGATCATAAGATTACAGATATTTTAATTCATTTTGACTAGAATTCATTTGAAATTATTAGGAAAAAACATAAATAAATAAATACAGATTTCATATTAATTAAAAAATATTGATCGTCTCTTCTTTCTTTTGTTTTGGTTTGTACAGAATGAGATTCTGAAATGGATGAGAATCGTGATAACTTGAAAATGAAATGCTAGCTTTAATTTTATGATATCAATAGAGTGACGGGAATGAAATTTTCCAGATAAAATTTGTTTTCAAAATGATTTATAATGTTATATACACATATACTAGCATGCATTCATACGTATGAATATACGAGCAGACATTTTTGTATGTGCGTATTTATATATATGCATATATTTTTATATGTACGTGTGTATGTCTATGTATGTATGTCCTGGATAATTCATTTGACAGTGTCCAGTAATGAGCACTGCTTCCAGGGTTTTCAGGAGTGCAGAGACTTCTCCTTGCCACTAGAGTTGGCATACCTGTCCAGTCCCAGAATAGTAGCATCTGTTAGTGTCTCTGTTATGGTTGAATTAGCATATTCACCACTGGAGTGAGAGACCTCTGAGTCCTCGTAAGAAATTCGTTCTTCTAGAAAGTAAAATTTATTAACATGAAAAACAAGACTGAAGTTCATTTGATTTCTCATGGTTACAGTTTATATTATGGTAATGGATTTATTGTCGAATTCGCTAAAACGCTGGTTCATATCTACGCCACACTCTGTCTATTCGAAATACATTCAGGCACCAACAACATCTTTCTTAGGGATTGATCATGATTTTACTCATCCATATATTTATATAGAGGGCATGAAAACAACGACCTAATTTCTACCTTTGAGCTATAAACTTCCTTTTAGTCTGTTACGAGGCACTAAGATACACATTACTACCTTCCAAGAGCTGTTGTGATATGTTTTATTTCTTTCTAGGACTTACTTCCTTACTGTAAATAATATGGTAACAACTAAGAAAGGAAGAACGTATACTTACCACGTTTTACTTAAATATTTAATGGAAAGGAAAAGTGAATGATCGTGTCACATATTAGTCCCTAATTACATGAAAGAGAGAAATGCATAATCAGTTAGACGGAGAAAAATCACCACACCGACAATAATGAAAACAAGAATAGACTGATCTTCTGTTGGGGTAGCTCAGAAGGAATCCAAGGGTAAATGTGTTCAATAGCAACGGTTTAATTTTGTGGAAGAGGGAATAAATGGAAGTAGCTTGCATGTGCGTATGTCAATTTATATGTCCGTAAAGGCGGCGAGCTGGCAGAAACATTAGCACTCCGGGCGAAACGCATAGCGTCAGTCTTTGCGTTCCGAGTTCAAATTCCACGTGAGGTCGACTTTGCCTTTCATATTTTCGGGGTCGATAGACTAAGTACCAGTTGCGCACTAGGGTTGTTATAATCGACTGCCCCACTCTCCAAATATTTCGAGCTTTGTGCTTAGTCTAGAAAAGATTATATTTAATTCAAATTCGACCGAGGTCGGCTTTGCCTTTCATCCTTTCCGGGTCGATAAATTAAGTACAAGTGGCATACTGGCGTCGATCTAATCGACTGACCCATTTCCTAAAACTTACGGGCCTTGTTCCAAGAGTATAAAAGCATATATATGTGTGTGGACGTGTGCAAGTCTTGATGTGTTATGGCAGAAATTAAAGCCCTGTGTGTTGTTATTTTGCCTACCTTATCCCAGAATAAGTAGTGAAATAACAGGTAAAGGGGAACAGGTGTGAGTTTGATGACAAATAAATATTGGTCAAGCAAATGAGACACGTGAGAATAAGGTATGTGTGCTGATGTGTGACAAAATTATGTAAGAGTGTGAAACTTCCACCAAAGAGATTAGTTTAAAGATATAATATAATAGAGAGAGAAAATACAGAATATATATCTATATCAAAAATAATAATAAACACTCGTAAACGGTCTACGAATCTGATGATGTCTTTAAAATATTGTACGGAATTGGAAAATTCTCCAAAAATGAAATTTAGATCAGATTTAGTTGAAGTCCACTAAAGGAAAATAGTTGTATCGAATAGATTTCCAGACTGATAAGATATACATATATTGACAAAATATGTTTAGACACGAGGTATTTAGAAATATGACACAGAAGAGATTCATTACTTTTTAAGCAATACAGAGTGGAAAGCAAAAGAGGAAATATTTGTTGAGATTCCTGAGTAGGCGTTTCAAGCGTAATGTTCAGTGTTTATATAGCGGAGGCGATGAGTTCTTGGTGAGAAGTAAGGCATGAATGCCAGATTCAGCCAAAAAATGACGTTAGACAAAATGCCAGATATTTTTTTTTTTCAAGTGTAAGTTTCTGTGATTGGTGTTCAAAGTGCGGCCGCATAGCGGGATGTGTGTCTGTGTGAGTATATGAAGAGTGTATTCGTGTTGATATTTATTGTACTACACACACACACACCCACACACACACACACACACATATGCACAAACACACATACATACACACACACATACATACATACACACACACATACACGCACTCATACGCTTGGTTTTACGATATGAGATAACCTTCCAAACACCACGTACCAGATTTAGTCTTACTGCATAGTAACTTTGAAATTTCTTCTTCTTCTTCTTCTTCTTCTTCTTCTTCTTCTTCTTCTTCTTCTTCTTCTTCTTCTTCTTCTTCTTCTTCTTCTTGGGGGAAGGGGATAAGTCCATTGAATTGACACCAGTGTTTCTCTGGTGTCGATTTCATCGTTACCGAGGTGATGAAATGCTAAGTCAACGTCGTTGGAATTTGAATTTAGACGTAGTGACAGGCGAAATAATGTTAAGCCGTTCGTCAAGTGTGCTCACGAATCTGCCAGCTCGCCGCTTTAATAATAATAATAATAATAATAATAATAATAATAATAATAATAATAATAATGATAATGATAATAATGATAATGATAATAATAATAATAATAATAATAATGATAATAATAATAATAATAATAATAATAATAATAATAATAACAACAACAACAACAACAACAATAATAATAGTAATGATAATAATAATAATGACAACAACAATAACAGCAGCAACAGCAACAACAACAGTAACAACTGCAACAGCAACCACATTAATAATAATAATACTAATGCCCAATACCACAGATTCGCTTGTCATTTACTTGACCTTTACCAGTAATATGTCACTTAGTGACTGACGCAATGTGCATCTGAGAGCATGAGCAGAAGTAGAGGGGAACCATCATAGGCATGTATTCAAACTGGAAATAGTAAGACGGTATGGAATGCGAAAGAGTAATATAAAATCGTGTCAATTGCTTGGCTTTCACAAATTGAGCATATCCCTGAGTAGCTGACGAGCATCATAGCCATGAGTTCAGAAAAATTCTTTGAAGCTTCAATAATTCACCTCGGAAAATATGTGTGACTTTTTTTCATCGTCCTTAAAGAAATCTTATTCAGTGTCCATTTGATCGAGATGGATTATTTATCCTGAGGAAATATTCTAACTAGGACCCACCTGCAATGTCATATGTTGTTTATCCCACTAGGTGATTACATGTCGCTCACATATGTGTGTGGTGCATGTGTCTGAAGTACTCTTATCACATGGGCAGTCATGATGTTTGTAATGCGCTTCGTATGTTCTGCCCCAGTGACACTTTCATGGTATGCGCTGCTCTCTCACTCAGTAATAATAAAAAAAAATCATAGTGCCAGTCACACGAAACATGGAAATTCTATAACGGAAACGTTACTAACATCGATAAACATAGTAGAACTCGTAAAAAAGCCAATTCGTGATAAAGATTATAATGAAAGTACTATAATGAGGATAAGGTTCATTGCTATAAAAGTAGGAATGAAATTATGGTGGAATTAATACTACTAGTGATAAGAATATGAGGAATGATAAGAATGATAGCAACAAGCGTAGATTCAGAAACAGGAGAAACAACAACAATAATGCCGACGCTAGAGAACAACCATAGCGTCAACCACAATAACAGTAATATTCAAAACAATAATAATAACACTATTCATAATTATAATTGTAATTTGAGAGTTGTTAATGAAAGGCCGTTGCATTAAAAAGTCGTAAGTATAACCTAATTTGTGTGTGCTCATATGTTACGAATAAATTAGTATACGAATATGTCAATTGTTCCCTAAGAGCATTGAAATATCAATAATATAACCACAGACAGATCGACTTCATATAACAAAATAATTTGGGAGTTTAAAGATAACGAAAGAAAGTACAATATTAAGTGGTCAAAATTGCACTTTCTCAGGGCGTAGGGAGAACTGGATTTGAACTTTGACTAGAATAATATTTGCTAATTCTTACACCATTATAATAAAGTAAATAAGAGGCTGGAACTGGCCGTAAGGCATAAACATTTTTACAACAAAATCTTTAGATCATCCTTGCGATAATTAATGATGTGAACAAATGGATTTGATATAACCCGCACCCCATCCTTTTCCAATAGTTTAAAGAAAGTGATATTTAATGTAAATGATAATTACAAATTTATCTAATTGTTTAAATAATAGATTTTTTTTCCTTTCCCTTTTTCTCTAAGGATTAAATGATAAGAACATACTCTTTTCTCTTTAATACATTTTATGTCGCCATTCCGATATTTTTTCCTTTTTTAATTCATTGCTTTTGTTTTGCTTTGGTTTTATTCAATTTTTTTGAGGGTCTATCATCCTTACTTAGCACTTACGTAATTTAATCTACAAATTAATGCAAGAAACATATTTTCTTACTATTGCAGCTGCATATGTGATACCATGTAGTTTTCATCTCATTGGTTCATTACGTGTTATAGATTATTTATTCCAAATTCCTAATTAAGTGTTTTAACAAGTTCTTGTTATCGGTTAAGTATGTGTATGAATACTGGTAATTGCGTACATAAATTTTGATACATCAACTTTAAATAATTAGTAATACCATAGTGGTCTTTTGGTAAGTATATTTACAATTAATCTCGACGTACATTTTTTCATAAGATATGTTAGTAAATGCCTAAAGCCTACCACTGACTCCATATAACTTCCCAAAAAGAGAGTAGTAAGCGCTAGAAGCCTACAAAGACTTCACATAACTTTCCAAAATTACAGTAGTGAACGATATTCCAATTTATCATAACAAGATTACGGCATGTCAAATTTCTTTACTCATTGTCAATATTATTTGCCGGCGGTAAAGGATATCTAGAGACAGGCGATCTAGATCTATATAAAAGCCAGACTGACGAAATTCCGTTCTCCATTTCCTCTCTTTGTGACAGTTCATTTAGTTTTATGTCGAAGAAAGATATCCTTCAGAAATCTTTCCCCATATTTCCAGTCGATCGATCGATTGATAAAATTGAACAATGAACGCGTTCAAAAGCAAATCTGAAATATTCGTTGGTTAATAATAAATAAATAAATACATATACATAGCGCATTATTTGTCTGTATTTTACAAGTTTAGCCAAAGGTCACGTGACAATAAATCAAAACCTTTTAATTCCAAGATTTATTTAGGTTTAACAACAGAACAAATTTAATAAAATAATCTAAACTGAAGTCCTTCTTGAGCGACGCATTATTCCATTCGAGTGAATACAGAATTACAGATAGTATTTATAGAATTATTATTTACTCTGGGATAACTTTTGGCCAACCCTGTATACACACACACACACACAGAAAAATACACACATACACATACGCACACACATATAAATTCAATTAGAGGTTAAATAGCCTCATTAAGAGATAGATTACTGAAATAAATCTTAATATCACTAAACATAAAACTGGAGTAACAATTGCTACATCAAAAAAATAAACCTAAGATAAAAAGTAACAAATAAATTTATAATGAATACTATAATGATAATCAAGTATTTAATAAGAATTATCTACACAGTAACACAACTAAATATATTCAATCTAAACTAGACTATGATACACCTATAATTAATGATAAAACTGATAAATCTAATAGAATTTGGTTCATTATTCTATAGTTTAAAAAAAATCAAAAATAATATAATCAATTCAATATTCAAGATTATCCATATACTGTAATACTCATGATTGTTATGATGCAGTAATTAACAATAAACACATTAATATTGGATTTAGCTTAGCCCATAACTATACTATTATATCTTCTATAAATAATAGGAAACTCGATAAATTCTACTTAAATCGAAACGCCCATAATAAGAAACAGATTAACGTCGCTGAGCTTAGTGCAACCTTCACTAACATTAATAACCTTAGATATTGGGCAGATATATCTCCTAACAAAAGTAACTTTTTAAAATGATACAAAAACCACTAACAGTATTCCCTCATCTAATACACAAACATATAATAACACTTATAATAATTGATTTTATTTACTCTCTTATTTGTTCCAGTCATTTGACTGTGGCCATGCTGGAGCACCGGTTTAGTCGAGCAAATCGAGCCCAGGACTTATTCTTAGTAAGCCCAGTACTTATTATATCGGTCTCTTTTCCCGAAGCGCTAAGTTACGGGTACGTAAACACACCAGCATTGGTTGTCAAGTGGGGGAAAACACAGACACACAAACATACACACACACATACATATATATACATATATACGACGAGTTTCTTTCTGTGCCTGTCTACCAAATCCAGAGTCTTTAGTGGAAGACACTTGCACAAGGTGACACGCAGTGGGACTGAATCCGGAACTATGTTGTTGGTAAGTAAGCTACTTACCACAAAGCCACTCCTACGCCTATCTATATAAGTTCAATAGAGAATGCAATTAAAAAAGCGCGTCACAGACCACTTGCGTACTTTTAGGTATAGACGGACATCTAATTCTACAGGATTAAGTAAATTTATCTGGCAATTAAAGGACAATGATATTCATTTTGATCTAAAATGGGATATAATTGTTTCTGCGCCATCTTATAAAGTCAATAATAATAATGTCTTCTCTCTATAACAGGAGCATTCTTTATTTTTTCGGCTAAAAATACCATACTTAACCTTAGAGATGAGAAACGTTATTCCTGTGTTCACGCGAGATAATATGTATTTTCAAAATTTTAATAGTGAGTTTATTACATCTCCCTCTACTACAATTGTACATATACCCCTAACTCCTAGCCCGTCTACTACAGAAAATGCTTTGGCACACTTATCAAGGCAAAAGTCCCTCCCGATGCCATTGTTGAACTTTTTAACAGTAATTAACATCCCGACTGACTCTCCGTCATTTGTAGGAAACAGCCTTAGATCGTCCATATCAAACAGATGGTATGTCGAATTATAAATTCTGAGAGTTTGAGAGCGGGATCAGTGCCATTCAAATGGAGTAAAGGAGTGAGAGAGTCACCTCAGAGATGCCTCGTTTAATGTTGGTGTTGTTAGATTGGCTCATCCCATTACTATTGTTTTTAACGAGAGTGCGTTCCACTTGCCATGGTACATTGTAAGAATATGGAGTCGACAGGTGTGATTTCATGTATATGGTAGAAATTATCTCCATTTATAAAAGTGTTAAATGTATTTCGGTTTATTTTAATCATTGTTGCTGTTGTTATTATTATTATTATTATTATTATTATTATCATTATCGTTGTTGTTGTTGTTGTTGTTATTATTATTGTTATTATTTTGTATTATGAATTCAGACTTGATTTCCCATTTAAAGAATAATTTGTATCCCAATTGAAGTATAAAGTGAATTTAGATAACAAATTTCTATACAACAAATTATGCTGTTATCTTCCAATATATAAAAAAAATTTCATTCCCGTGCAACGCCTGGTGTTTCTTTTAATATCTCTCTCTCTCTCTCTCTCTCTCTCTCTCTCTCTCTCTATATATATATATATATATATATATATATATATATATATATATATATATATCAAATAATAAGCAACACGGATTTCAAAAGTGATTGCAGTACGCACGTTTCATGCTACTTCAATTTATTTAAGTAATGTGAGCATTACCTTAAATGCAATATGAAGAGCAATCTTCAGCTGCACGAAAAAATGTAGAAAAAAGACATATTACAAATGTTGCCACATTTGTAATATGTCTTTTTTCTACATTTTTTCGTGCAGCTGAAGATTGCTCTTCATATTGCATTTAAGGTAATGCTCACATTACTTAAATAAATTGAAGTAGCATGAAACGTGCGTACTGCAATCACTTTTGAAATCCGTGTTGCTTATTATTTGATTTTAATCACCCATCCTTTTGGGATGTGAAATTCGGGTGCCTTCGCATAAGTACCATATTCAAGCCTTGAATCTCTCTATATATATATATATAGTTTTAGGGAAAATAACCAATTTTCAAGAACTCATCGATGAAAATCCACTATCACATATAGAAAAATTAATAATTAAAAGCACAATAAATGAGTATAATATAAAGTAAAGTAAATATCATAAGATAAATATAATAAAAAGATCTATAAGGCTCAATTTAATTTTAATTTTTTATAAATTGATTTTAATTGAGTTTTTTACCTGTAATTTTGGATTTTGCCCTAATAATATTATTATATATATATATATGGTGGGAAACTTAGTACTCCGATATAAAAGGTAAAAGAACATATGTTTCATTAAAGCTGCTAAATTTTCACAGAACTATATATAACTGAATGATTCACGTTCTCGTTCGGAGGACAATTGTGTTTACACAAATATCCGACTAGAACGTGACATTCTGAGTAACAGCTGTTTCAAAATTTAGTAGCTTTAATAAATCCTCTCTCTCTCTCTCTCTCTCTCTCTCTCTCTCTCTCTCTCTCTCTCTCTCTCTCTCCCTCTCTCTCTCTCTCTGTCTCTATCTCTCTCTCCCTCTCTCTCGCTCTCATTCTCTCTCTCTCTCCATATATATATATATATATATATATATATATATATATATATATATATATATATATATATATATATATATATATATATATATATATATATATATATATATATATATATATATATATATATATATATATATATATATATATATATATATATATATATATATATATATATATATATATATATATATATATATATATAAATATATATATATATATATATGTATGTATATATATATATATATAATTATAGTCCTGTATACCCAGCACACAACGAAGAAAATACTAATATATATAATATATAACGAAGAAAAAACTATATATATATATATGTATATATATATATATATATATATATATATATATATATATATATATATATATATATAAATATATAAATATATATATATATATATATATATATATATATATATATATATATATATATATATATATATATATATATATATATATATGTATATATATATATATATATATATATATATATATATATACGTATATGTACATGTGCCTCATGGTTACGTATTTCATTTGGATTTATCATGCTAAATTTGTACTTAGTGTACTTAGTTTTTCTTTTGTTTTGTACTGGCTATGCAATATACTAATGCAATTTCTATGAGTTTATTCGTTGATTCTATGTACCGCCAATTTGTGCGTTAATTTGTTTTCCCTTTTTGCGACAATAAGCAACTGATCAAATTAATTAGATAAAGAGATTTTGTTGGATTGAATTATCGATACAGGAAGGCTAATCAGAGAGCAGCTGTTTTCAGGAGCAACTATTCTTCAATATACATAGGCAAACAACCAACGTTCAGCTATAATCACTGCCTACTAGTACCATTAAAGCTACTCAACTTTTTAACCCTTACTAGCAATATGTATTAATGCTGACATCGCATGCTTCATTCGTTCATCTTCCTATTGCATGAGCAGTCCTTTCGATGGACTGCAAGTAACAACAGTGATGAGCAGGTAAATGTAAGAATATGAGCTACTACAAGCAGCGTGTATTAATCACAACCAGTAAATAAAACCAGTAGCCAAACAGCTACTGTCACAAACATTAGAGGTTAATTGACAAGCGTGCACAAATATGTATTATGTAGCACTTTAAATCTATGTCACAGTAGATTAAATAATACGACTCTATTTAAATAATTTTAACCTTAACCTTTTTAAGTAATCAAATCATATGATCCTCAAGAAAATTCATGTTTCGTGTAAATTTACTCCTTGATAGTGTGATTATATCATATGGAATATGGAGTTTATATTCGAATAAAATTTCGAGATAATATAAGGACGGGTATTGAGACTTTTAATACACAATTCTAGCCTAGATCATAAATTTGTATATATCAATGATATTTTATTAATTAATGAGTGAATTTCAACGG
>NC_142946.1:13261940-13274440 GCF_046866305.1 Octopus bimaculoides | reverse complement strand
ATATATATATATATATATATATATATATATATATATTATATATATATTCCATTTGGCGATACAAATTTGGACAACAAGACATCCAGACAAACGTTATCAAGAAGACAAGGACGAGTCTTTCCGAGTTTTCTTTACTCAGTCAAGTTGAAGATTATCTTTGCAAGTTCGAATGGTTATACTCGAGATTGCTCCAATGTGGCCAGCCCCGAGGAAAAACTAAGCTAAGAGCATTAGATTCTTCGGAAGAAAGGAGTGAATGTGGACTAAATATGTATACATACATATATATATATATATATATATATATATATATATATATAGGTCTTAATAGACACAAGATGTGATCTATTTCTAGCGCATTAATTGTCCACGTTAGTGGTCGACGTTATTTTTTAAAATGTACCTTAATCCCCTGAGATTGCAGATAATATTTCTGAATCTCTTTGATTCTTTAAATGTGCTGGCCCCCTGATAATTAATCGATATTAATTAATATATTAATATATGACTAATTACCAGTTCTTATAATAATTATATATATATATATATATATATATATATATATATATATATATATATATATATATATATATATATATATATATATATATATATATATATATATATATATATATATATATATATATATATATATATGTATATATATATATATATATATGTGTGTGTGTGTGTGTGTGTGTGTGTGTGTGTGTGTGTGTTTTCTAAAATGTCATTCATGAGAAAACCATCAAAGGCATGCAAACGCTAAATAAATAGCGTTTTATTTGGATTTTGTTCACCTCCTAATTCTTCATATTAAAATCCGTACGCTATTTTCAGCCACCCATACACACACACATACGCACACTCACATATGCACACAAACACAGACACACAGACACACGCACGCAAACACAAACACAAACCCACACAAACACACACACGCGCGCATATAAACCTAAATGTCGATCAACGAGAATGAGTGCTTCATACCGGATTGGTGGAGAAAATTTCTTTATTTGTGTATTAAGGCTACGATTGGTTTCATGTATTTATAATATGTTTATATCTTAACAATTTTTCGAGCCGATAACATGGAGAGAAGTTATCATCCCTAATATCTAAAAAGATGCCTGTTGACTGTATGATATTTAGCTTTACAGTGATGCGGAGCCCACATTTGGTACACCGTCCTGTGCATTTCCTAGTTTTAACAACGATGCTCCATGTTATGTGGGGATTGTTTACTCTTTCTCTGACCATGTCGTATTGAATCGGATATCACTGATATATATATATATATATATATATATATATATATATATATATATATATATATATATATATATATATATATATATATATATATTCCTTGTCGAATATCTAATCAAAATAATTACGATTTTCGAGCTTAGATCAAAACACTTCTCTGGAAATAGACGTTATATATAGATACATGTGCGAATGTAAGTATATGCATGCATACGTGTAAGTGTGCATTCAAGTTTACATCTACAGTAAGGTAAATATGTGAGGGTGTATTGTCCCGTGAAAAATTTTCCATCATAAGGTAAAGCATTTGATAAATCGTTTGTGAGCTTAATTCATAATAAATTGTCTACCCTTTAAGTATATGAATATTTATGTAACGATATATGCATAAATTATCTTTATGATGGTCGTCGGTTTTTTTTATTTTTTTAGCTCTATCCTTTGATGGCTTGAGATATATGACTGAAAAAATGTACATTAATCTAATATAAATATCGACAGAGTATTTCCTTCAACTTGAGGCTGGGTATGTTTCATTTTAAATATTGTTGCTTGAGCTTACGTCTAGATGTATAGCCTACTTATGGGTATACGACGTATTTCCGGATGATCTTTCAGCTCACCCTCAATTTTAAAACAATTATAGATCTATAATCCATTAAGATTTTGAACGTAGTATATTAAATTGTGACACCTAGTCATATACCGCAAATGTCGGCACCTATCAATATATTAGCAATATATGTCGTATTGGTGTGCTTTCCTTGTCAAACAGCGTTGAAAGACAGAAATTTTACTTAACAAATGGTTGATATAAAGGAAGATAAAGATAGTCAGTCAGACGGGGACACAAGCAAGCAGGAAGGGGGTGCTTAACAAAACGAGAAATCATGACGCATTTCTTGAGATACAAAAAAGCTAGAAATCTTTTAACTATTTCTTGTTTATCTTATATCGAATATTTTTTTTTTACTGTCTTTTTCGATATTCTTATTTGACATGTTTGCAAGTGTGTTCGGGCTTGTGTATGTGTGTATGTGTATGTGAATGTATTTGCTTGTACATGTGTGTGTGTGTTTCATTTATGGCTGCACGTATACATTTTCCGATATTCAGCTGTAACTATTCCTAATTGAGTGTATTTTCATTTTTTTCTTTCGTCCTTTATTCTTGTTCAATATTTATTGAAATAATTTAAACTTTTTCTTAATTTGATTTCGTGTACACGATGATTAAATGACTGTGTATAAATTTTAGAACGCTTCAAGTACTAGAAGCCATGTTCGAACACATTTCAAACATAATGCAGTTCCGGAAAACATTCTACGAAAGAAGCATTTTATCTAGGAGATGTAGTGAGCATATGATGCAACTGCTGATGACGTAACAAAAAAGCAGACTTAATAACATTGATTATAATAATAATAATAATAATAATAATAATAATAATAATAATAATAATAATAACAATAATAATAATAATAATAATAATTATTATTATTATTATTATTATTATTATTATTATTATTATTAGTATTAGTATTATTATTATTATTAACCTTGCCGAGACACACCCACCATCTTACGGTAAATGAGGTTTAAGAGTTGTGACAGTAAAACTGAAAGTTAAGGTAGGGGAAGTTGCAGGAGCAGTAGCGAAATATTTCCCTGTAATACAGCACAGACATTTAAATTTATGGAGTTTTCTAAGGATGTGGGTAGTAGTTGTCAGCACAATCTTTGAGATTTCTCTGAGACATGGTTCTCCTGGGATATCGTATAGATGTTTTTGAAATCCCTTTCTTATCATACCTAGGGTACCCTAGGGACTGTTAACCCTTTAAGAGGCCACATGTTTTGTATTTCAGTGTTCAGGTCCTTATATGTACTTGATTTGTCAAATTCCTTTACATTATATTTATCCACTATTTAATTTATAGTTTATTCGATTCTTTTTGTATATTGTATTTTAATTTTATGTTTAAATTTATTTTTCAAACACATATTTAAATGAATGCCTGTAGGATAACTTCTTTCTCCTTTAATATTAAGACGTTTGTGTTTAGATTTTAAAATTCGTAAGATTTCATTAGTATATAAATAACAATGTGTATTCCCTACGTTATAGGATTTTGCATGGCTGATTATTTCCCAATTTATGTTATATTTATTTACTTTTTTTTAACACTCATTCTATTCTGCTTAGACTGGTGCTGGTAAATTTATTTCTGTTTCTAACTCTGTTTTCGAAGTTGGCAATTCTTGTCTTTATATATTTTTTCATAGAACCTATGTAATAATGATTCATTCCGTCTGATTCTAGTTTATACCTATATATTAGGTTTTTATGCTTGCGAAAATCTTTAAACAATCAAATATTTTAAAATTTGTAATCGCAAATTTTATGTACATTTGTCATTATAAAATTGAGGCCAATATTATTCATGTCCACACCATTAGTTCTATTTTACTTATTTATAAGTTTATGGTCAAATTGCGAGACTTCTTTGGCTATTTCCCTTTCTCTACCCGAAGGTTTCATCGTATTTATTCTCTAGTTGGATTCATCACGGTTGCGTTGCAATATATCGGCATTGTTCCCATCCGTGTTATTATAGAAACTATTCAATCTTGTATTATTAATTGAAGAATTAATTTGAGAAGCGTTCTGTGAGATGCAGAAGCCGATTTTAATTTTATTAGTGTTAATTATCACGTATTTCTTATGCTTAGTGAAGTGCTTCGAAATAGACCTGTACAGAGCTTTGACTAAGAAACATTTAATTTGATTTGCAGCTGAAATTATCAACTATGTAATATTGTTTTATTGCAATTTTTATTAGTTATCTGGTTTTGAGATAATTGTATTTACGTATGGGCCATATCGTTTCATTTTGTTTTCATGAATTTTATTACCCAGGTCTTGGCTATCAGCCATTTTAGATATTTCACTCTTATTAACCATAATACAAAATAATATATCTGCCAATTTAACAGGTTCTTCGATTTTAAGCATATTAACTTACACACGCATAAAAAAATAAAAACAAAAACCATACACACAACGCTTTCATTTGTCTTTTTTTTTATAACAGTGCTTAAACACACATGCACACATAAGTATACGAACGATTACATGTTTAGTGTGTTGAGATGACTCAATCAATTAAGAGTTAATTCTATGTGTGTCAATTTCTAAAATGACATTTTAATTTATAAATTTGTAACTTGAATGAGTTAGATATATGAACAATAAATAGACATATCAAAATTGAAAATATGTTAATAAATCGATGTTATATGTTTAAAACCTCCATTTCCTTCTTTAACATATGCTACACACATATATATATATATAGTCAATTAGAGGAGGTAAATCAAGGGAAGATGGTATATATATATATATATATATATATATATATATATATATATATATATATATATATATATATATATATATATATATATATATATATATATATATATCATCGCCCGAATAATATTAATGTGTATGCGTGTGTGTGTGTGTGTGTATCTTACAAGTAATAAGAAGAATGATCACTAAAATGGATTCCTATACGTGTGTTCTGAAAAAAAAACAGGAAACCCAGACTTTTTTTAATATGCTAGAGCACTGGTTTAAATTGATGCTAATTGCTAGATAGATTGATATCAGTTTCTACCCTCATTATATATATATAAATATATATATATATATATATATATATATATATATATATATATATATATATATATATATATATATATATATATATATATATATATATATATATATATATATATATATATATATATATATATATATATATATATATATATATATATATATATATATATATATATATATATATATATATATATATATGTATATGTAGTATATATATATATATATATATATATATATATATATATATATATATATATATATATATATATATATATATATATATATATATATATATATATTTGTATGTATATATATATTATTATTACTACTACTACTACGGTGTTTCCTGAATCCTTACTTTGAAAAAGGACAATGGGTCGTACAAAATATAAGGAGCGGAATTACATCTGAGAAATATTTTTAAGCAAAAGTAGAAAAATAAAAGAACATAAGAGGGAAGTCGTAACCGTGTGCTTATTGGGGTAATTACAAAAATAAACACGATAACCTAGCATATTGGCATAACTGCCCTCTCGCATATACTGACCTTCTTTATGTATAATGATTATTCTACACGTAGACTGTTCACTCATGCCTCAAATCGATGTGTTTAGAATACATGTAACTCAATATATTTCTATATGTGACTTCCACCTTAGAATAGTGTGATTTGAAATAAGAATATACAAATATACACTCCAAAATTGCTTTTGTAGATTTACTTCGCCCTCTAAATATACACACACACGCATACATGCAGGCGTACGCGAGCTAACACACACACACACTATAGCTGGTTAATTTTCTTTCATGTGTCATATTGGTTTAGAAGTTTGGCACAAAGCCAGCAATTTCAAGGGAGCGGTTAATTCTACAGCATCGACCCCCAAGACTCAACTCGTACTTGCTTAATTGATGCCGAACAATACAAGGCAAAGTCGACCTGGGCGGAATTTTAACTCACAACATAAAGCGGAACGAAATAGCACTAAACACTTTTTACGGTGCTCTGACGATACTGTGACGTTACTGCCTTTTTTGCGTTTCATATCAATATTAGGATATTCATTTCCAAATATGTAATTGTTTTATACGTTTGAAGAACGCATTTTCCAAAATACTCTAACGTCGTTGCGTGTAATACAATAGAATCCATTTCAGTTGCAGAATTATCAAAGCATCTCTTTTAATTTTGAAGGGAACAATGTTTATATCGTAAACCATTTACAATGATAAGTTTATGCAAGACACCACTGAACTCTATGCCACTGTTTACATTTTTTTCTGTTCGAAGATTTTATCTATTTTTAGAAATCAATAACTCTGACAATAGAGTTACTGTCTTTTAATCTGTGTGTCATGATAAATTAACTAGCACTCAGTCACTTAGTTCTGCTTCTCAAGCGTGAAAGTAAAAATATAATGCCTGTTTTACACTTGACTGATCACTTCATGAATTTGTGCCATTTATACAAAGTCAGTTTTTATGAAGATAAATTAGAACATAAACATTTATACAATGGAGGCATAGTAAGATGATAACGTGCCTGTGTCTATGTTCTATGCACAAAGACACACTTTCAAATACCCTCGCACTCTGCTGTGTCAAACATCTCATATGTACGTGTGCACTTGTATGCATATGCGTGTGAGTGGGTTGTGTGTGCATTTGTTTCATGTTATTTTTTATGAGCGCGTATGTCTGCATGCATGCTTTTATGAGTATGTGTGTGTGTGCGTGTGTGTGCAATTGTAATTTTGAAAGAAAGTGATCTTGTCGCAATATGGACGTAATTGTTTAGGATGTTTAATGTATGGTCTGCCGTGTAAAATTTTGTTTTGATTTTTTTGTATATAATTCTAAATATGTTTATCATGCAATCAGCTGGAATTGCAAACCTATATATTGGTATGCTAAAATATCTATCTGATGACTGAATTATTTTTTATTTCATGATCATTATTATATGTGTTCATTTAATATTTATGATCATAGACAACTGTGTAGAAAAACATTACGCACGCTTAAATCGGACATATCACATGTAAAAAATGGATATGGATTAAAATTATCTAACCTGTTCTATTTACATCCACAAAACTGTGTTTCAACTATAAATGTTTTCCCAGTTTTTGTTGGTTACAGTAGCATCGATGATTGAGCATTAAAGTTTCATGTGTCCGTATGCGGTTTGTCATTATTACATCAGTCGGTTGGGTATATTACTTAGAACTATCAACTCTCTTCCTCTGCATTATAACCCGAGATTAATGGTTTGTAGGGACACGATGTTTCGTTTTCCAACCATAATATACTACAAAGAATATTAAACGTATTTATAAGTTAGTAATAGTACGTAAGAAGCTTACTATTATCGTATGTAACATAAGGTCGCTGCGTGTAGTTCAGTCCTTGAAACATTCGTTTTACAATTCGGTTGGTAAATTAATGGTCCCATTCCTACGTGACGTTGTTTCCAATAACAACAGTGGTGCTGTCAAATATTCCATCAATAGTTCATTTACCCAAGCTAGGTTATAGCATACAAGGTGATTCAAAATCCGCCATACTTAGGAACATTTTATCTTTTTATAAGAACCTTTATATAAGAACATTTTTTTTTAATTGCACAAGCTCAAAATGATTACCATTGTTTTCAATACACATTGCAATGCGTTTGCCCCACTCATTGTGAACTCTTGATAGCACTTCAGGTGATACTTGTGCAAATGAGTCGGTGATGCGTTCCTTCAAATGGTTCATGTCTTTTATCTTTCAGCGATACACCATGTCTTTCAAATGTCCCCAAATATAGAAATCAAGAGGGGTCAGCTCAGGGGATCTAGGGGATTTTATAAATTGTTCCTTATAAAAAATTAAAAAATTCCTATGTATGGAGACTTTTGAATCACCCTCTATATTATGACAAATTCATGACAGATTGATTACTATGGGTCGCAACAATTAACATCCAATAGCGGAAGCCTGGACTACAACTGGCTTGTCGCACGCAGAACGTTTCCATTTACTTTTGGGTACCTACTCGTGTGTGTGTGCGTATGTGTGCGTGTTTGTGTATGCTTATTTGTATGAGTGAGCCTGTGTTCGGTTGTGATTTCCTCTATCTCACCACTGCCTTACAAACAGTTTTGTTGTGTTTATGACCCCGTAACATGGCGGTTCAGCAAAAAAGAGGTTTTAAAATTCCGTCATCATACACATCTGGCATAACATTATGGGTCCGTAGCGTATTTGGTCGACTAAAATAACTGTGCAATATCTTGCACAAGCATGGCGTCAGTCTAATGAGGAAAGCAAACAATAATAATGCATAGTAGAAAATGATAACAAATAAAAAGTAAATATAGTGTGTAATTAGTGTATATTAGGAAAGAAGCAGAAAATATAGTCTCGATCTTAAATATATATAAACACAGCATATACATTGAATTAAATTAGTCTAAAGTCTTTATCGATATTCTTTATGCACACATTTAAATGGACATTTAAATCCCACATATATTCATATATGTGCAAGTGTGTGTGTGCATCATTTGTTTGTGTAAATTAATAAAATTGAATTTATCATTAAATCATTTGATTGTTCAAATTTGGTTTATAATTCTACCTAATATATATATATATATATATATATATATATATACATCAGTGCAAATATTCACTCCAGGTGTACAAAATATATGCGAATATATCGTTGCTGTTTTAATTATTGCTAATATCGTTTACATTAAGCGATCATGAAAACATAACATACGTGTGCAAATGGTGGCGTGAA
This sequence comes from Octopus bimaculoides, assembly GCF_046866305.1. Taxonomy (NCBI): domain Eukaryota; kingdom Metazoa; phylum Mollusca; class Cephalopoda; order Octopoda; family Octopodidae; genus Octopus; species Octopus bimaculoides. The sequence continues at coordinate 13,265,683 of NC_142946.1, read as the reverse complement.
ATTATACTACATTATATTCAGTAAATATGATCGCTTTTGATATAACTATTTTTGCATTAATACACACACACACACGCATACACACACACAGACATATATATATATATATATATATATATATATATATATATATATATATATATATATATATATATATATATATATATATATATATATATACATACATATATATATATATATATATATATATATATATATATATATATATATATATATATATATATATATATATATATATATATATATATATATATATATATATATATATATATATATATATATATATATATATATATATATATATATATATATATATATATATATATATATATATATATATATATATATATATATATATATATATATATATATATGTATGTATGTATATATATAAACTGTAGATGACAAAAAGAGAGAAATCAAGACGGAAATATCATATTTCATATTTCTCAGTGATTGTTATGTTTAACCATCGGCACAATATGTATATATATATATATATATATATATATATATATATATATATATATATATATATATATATATATATATATATATATATATATATATATATATATATATATATATATATATATATATATATATATATATATATATATATATATATATATATATATATATGTCTATATATATTTACACTAAAAAAATTGGCAAAAGAATATAGTATCTGTTAACAATCTTAGCAAAATACTCACACTTGAGTTTTTGTATATGTATATCAGTTTTAAATAGAGCTCATAACTGATCCGTTGAAAATACTTTATAACAACAATAATAATAATAATAATAATAGTACTAATAATAATACTAATAATAATAATAATAAATAATAATAGAATATGTGGAGATCGACAAGAAACAATAAATCATATTATCTCTGGCTGCCCAGTCCTGGCTAAGAAGGAAGATTTTCACAGACACGACAGAGCTGGGACCTATATACACTGGAAGCTATGCCAACATTATGGAATAGCAACAGAAAAAAGATGGTATAAACACACGCCAGAAAAGGTCACAGAAAACGAGAAAGCAACCATACTCTGGGATATGCCAATACACACAGATAGAGAAATTAAGGCAAATAGACCAGATATAGTTGTCAAAGATCATGAAGGAAAAAAATGCCTTCTAATTGATGTTTCAATACCAGCAGATGACAACGTTTCTCTAAAAGAAATGGAAAAACTTTCAAAATACAAAGACCTGGAAATAGAGATAACTCGAATGTGGAATCTAAAAACAGAAACAATTCCTATCATAGTAGGTGCCTTAGGTATAATAAAAAAATATTCAGACAAATACATATCAAAAACACCAGGACTTACAAATATATATAACATACAGAAAATTGCACTACTGGGTACTGCACACATTCTACGCAAAACACTTTCAATACAGTAAACATAAGAGCACCACAGCAAACCACAGCACATACCCAAGGCGCACAGAGCTGCGCTCGGTAGTGAAGTGAAAGCACGTTATAAAAATAAAACTACTGAATAATAATAATAATGATGATAATAAAAATAATAATAATAATAACAATAATAATAATAATAATAATAATAATAATAATAATAATAATAATAATAATAATAATAATGAAATTGACCTATGTACATTTCGATGGAACATCCAGAATGATTAATACATATTATAGAATATTATAAAATATAATATATAGGATGCTCCATCTCCTCGGGTCCCATTTTTATGTATTATTTTTTAGAGAAAATATGTTTCAGATTATGGCATTGTTGCCACGTCTCAACTTAAATCCCGATGTGGAAAAAATTGAAATAAATGCACTATGTTCGTTAGAAGGGGAGATAAAATCAGTAGTGCAAACTATACACAAATGACGGAAAATGAGGAAATTACTCTTTGAAGACAAATGGAGCAGCGTGAACAATAGGTGGCAAATATGCCATGGTATGTGTACTAGCCAAGTGATTATAACTTACGCTAACTGAAATGAACGCATTAGTGGCGTAAGTAACAAGCATGAATTAAAAAGAAACGCGCTCATTAGTTTTACCCCATGATCAATGATACAAGTATATTATATGAAATTTCAATTACCAGAAATGAAAATTTCTTACTTTCTCAAATTTATTTTCACTTGTTTTCATTCCCATAAATGCTTGAATATGTGCGAGCGCAACTAAATAATGAATTGCAATTTTACTGAGATATACACAAACATGCTGCACAATTAATTGAAATAGGTATGACTCAAATACGGAGAAATAATTATTCCGTTAATCATATTTTTTTTATGTTTCCTGAGGTGATAAACACTCATTAATCTTTCGAAGATTAGTAAATTCTGTGGCTGGATGATTGCATCCATTTTATGATTGAGACTATAATTTCTGCGTATCACAAAAAAGTTATATATATATATATATATATATATATATATATATATATATATATATATATATATATATATATATATACACACACACACACACACACACACACACACACACACACATATATATATATATATATATATATATATATATATATATATATATATATATATATATATACACACATACAAACATGTATATATACTAATATATAACTTGAAATGAATGTCCATATACACATACACATGTATATGCATATTTATCTAAACCTATAAAGGGTTATCTGAATATAGTTGCTGAGATTATATGTGTGTTTTGTGTGTGCGTGTATCTGTGTCTGTGTCTGTCTGCATGTACGTATATGTTTCTGCTTACATGTTTGTGAGCGCGCGTGAGATTTTGCCTGAGTCCTCTTTACTCTTTTAGATGTTTAAGTAATTTGACTACGTCCATGATACAGTACCACATTTAGTCGAGCAAATCGACCCTAGCACTTTTTCTTTGTAAGCCTATTATTTATTATATCGTTCTCATTTGCCGAATCGCTATGTTACGGGGACGTAAACAGACCAGCATCGTAACAAACACAGACACACAAACACAATCATATATATATATATATATATATATATATATATATATATATATATATATATATATATATATATATATATATATATATATATATATATATATACATAAGATGGGATTCTTTCAGTTTCCGTCTACCAAATCCACTCACAAGGCTTTGGTCGGCCCGAGGCTATAGCAGAAAACTCTTCAACAATGTGCCACGCAATGGGACTGAACCCAGAACTATGTGGTTGGTAAGTAGGCTACTTACCACACAGCCACTCATGCGACTAATAACTCTATTATTTTAAATATTCTTTTCTACTCTAGGCACAAGGCCCGAAATTTAAGGGGAGCTGGACAGTCGATTAGATCGACTCCAGTGTGTAACTGGTACGTATCTAACTGGATCCGAACGGATGAATGGAAAATTCGACGCCGGCAGAATTTGAACTCAGAACTTAAAGACAGACGAAACACCGCTTAGCATTTCGCCCAGCGTGCTAACGTTTCTGCCAGATCGCCGCTTTATAATTTTAAATATTCTATGAAATAAATTCGTGAATATATTTTTTAGAACAAGGGAAGCGCACGTTAGGTTTTAATATAAAAATTATAATGAAATAAATGCACATGTGTTACAACATTTCACATCTGATATATGCACGTATATAAGTGTGTCATCCCTTAAATAATACGGGGTTTTATACTTCTTAAATTTTTCAACATTAAGATTAACAAACTTCTTCT
>NC_142946.1:13146940-13256940 GCF_046866305.1 Octopus bimaculoides | reverse complement strand
CATGTATATACATACATATATATATGTATATATATATATATATATATATATATATATATATATATATATATATATATATATATATATATATATATATATATATATATATATATATATATATATATATATATATATATATATATATATATATATATATATATATATATATATATATATATATATATATATATATATATATATATATATATATATATATATATATATATATATATATATATATATATATATATATAATTATATATATATATATATATAGTTATCGCCAAGCCAACATGGCAGTCCCCAAATTAGGACGAAAGCTGCCGTGAATTAGCCCCAAGAAGCCGTCGCCTGTAGCTAGCTATGTGACACACGAAACCTGTGTCCTTTATAACCTTCGAACAGGGGAGGTCAGCAGCGTCCCCCTGCAAGTTTGGCATCTGAAAACCAGTGGATAGATTCCACTGAAATTAGATAAATAACCTTCGAACAGATCGTCAGCAGCGCCGCCTGGCTAGGGCTTGGCTGCTCTGCATTGACAAGGGGCAACACCCTGAAACTAGTCTGCAGATGCGAAACCAGCAGGGGGACGCTGCTGACCTCCCCTGTTCGAAGGTTATAAAGGACACAGGTTTCGTGTGTCACATAGCTAGCTAGAGGCGATGGCTTCTTGAAGCTAATTCACGGCAGCTTTCGTCCTAATTTGGGGACTGCCATGTTGGCTTGGCGATAACTATTAATTTCCAGTACCGCTGCCGTAGTTTCCTTTAGAGAGACTTAGAAATATTAATAACTATATATATATATATATATATATATATATATATATATATATATATATATATATATATATATATATATATATATATATATATATATATATATATATATATATATATATATAAATATATGTATATATATATATATATATATATATATATATATATATATATATATATATATATATATATATATATATATATATATATATATATATATATATATATATATATATATATATATATATATATATATATATATATATATATATATATATATATACCGTAAATCCTCCAGTATAATCCGCATTTCCTCCCATAAATTTAAAGGTCAAAATCCCGACTGCGTACTATATACTAGGTTAAAAATGAAAAAAATATTTTCTAAGCAATGTCCGAGACTCTATTTGCTGTTCGTTTATTCAGACGCAGTTTGTGATGTCGCGCTTTTAACTGATAGTGATAATTATGTAAAGGCAATGTATTTAATATTTATGTTTCAATGACTTTATAACTGTTGTTTCTATATTGTCTGCAAAGTGCACAAAAAAACTACACGGTTGCATTATGTTATATATACATTAATAATAGAGGAACTTACTCTATATATTTTTACAAACGGAGGACGTTATATAGACTTCCTTGACTCAAGTTAGAGTAGGATTATGTTTTTCAGAGGTACTGCCCCCTAAATCCCGTTTATTATACTCAAGGTAGGACTACATTCGAGGATTTACGGTATATATAATGCGTTGTATGTCCTCCGAAAACATCAAAATAGACTTCTTTGAAGATTTCTCTGCATTACTATCGCAGTGGTGTTTGCCTCTGTTGTACATTATCTTTTATTGATATCTGTCAGATGAATGTGGTGGTGGCACTTTACGTAAACTGGTTCCTTGTTGATATTGCTTCGCTTTGCTGGAAGTTTTCCGATAAATTCTCACTCATTAGAAAGCAAAACGACCTAGAACGACAAAAGTATATTGTTATAAAATACATATGGATGATTATGGAAATGAACGCCTATTGTTAGAGGTTACTTTCTAGTAATTTTAGGACATTAGTTCTCATTTCTATCAAAGATTTTTTTTTTCCTGAGATACAAGTATTTTTCTTTCGTATGTCGAAGTCTGAAAATATCTAAACCAAACGATGGAGAACATACTTTATTCAATTGAATCACACATATTATATCCTTCGCACAAACATTTGCGCGCTTAGGGTCCCTGAAGTGAATCACTCGTTAGTGTATTTCGTAATAGGAGTTGAATAAATGAAAATAAATCTCATGAGGTAATTGTTCGGAAGATTCTAACATTCGACCGACGGCGATAATACATGTAATGCGAGACGTTTTCACACTTGAATTAGGTGACACAGCTGATATAGTATTCTTAAGCATAATATGTACTTCGTAAAGTTTAAAACGTAAATTTTAAAAGAAACCGACCCACTAGAATAGTTATCAAGTATACGAGTTTGAAGGTTCGATAAATAATACATGTAAAATATTCTGGGAACGCCTTTAGATATGAATGATTGGAAAGTGTAATTTAGTTTTTAATGTATTTAGTGCATCGTTGATCAGTGTGATTTTACTTGCTCAGTCAGTCCTGGAATCAAATGATAACATTTTCAGTTATAACTTTAAGTGCAATCAGAAGACAAGATATTTACCGAAACAGGATAGTGAAATAATTAATGGAAATCATTCCAATGGAAAATATAGTAGCTATATTTAGTATCAAATATAGGAGATAAAAATCGACATTGTCTAGTTTCGATCTGTTGCTTCGCAATTGGTTCTGTATTTGATAGTTAGTTAGGTACCTATTTATTGCCCTGCATTTATCCATTCTTCTGCTGGTCATTAACGTTGAAGTAGTTGATATGTATCTTAGCGGGAGGATGGAGATGAAGGTGGGATACGGGCTGATTGCTCAGCACATTTACATGCTTCGATGAACTTAATAATTTATTACTTCTTAATTGCATGGTAATGATATATCTAATCTTCTTTCCATCATGAACCACTGTGGCTCGTTAAGAACAATTACTGATGAAAAACTGTTCACGGTTCGTCGATAATTGACGAATATATATAATAGATCGATACAGATCATGCTGTATTCAACAATACAACGCGATATAAAATATGTAAATTGTAACTTAATGTATGAGCAGTTGATAAGTTGATCTCAAGGGGAATATCTAAATTTAATATTCAGGATATTAAATCGATAGAAAACAATTATGTTTTACAACATGACATCAGAAATAATGATGGAAAATATATTCCAAATGCACAAAAGGTGACATGGGGCCATCGCTCATTACATTCATAAGATTAAAACAAAGAAAAAAATGTAGCGAAGGCCGTTTCAAGCATGTAAACATGGTATGTATTTATGAATGAATTGCAAATACAACGATAAAGGCACGCGTTATGTTATAAGAATGACGACAACGATAGTAGTAGTAGTAGTAGTAGTAGTAGTAGTAGTAGTAGTAGTAGTAGTAGTAGTAGTGGCAGCAGCAGCAGCAGGAGTAGTAGTAGTAGTAGTAGTAGTAGTAGTAGTGATTATTATTATAATCATTATTATTATCATTATTATTATTGTTATTGTTCTTATCGTTATTATTATTATTATCATTTCATATATAGTTTTATGTATGATTAAGGAAAGATAATCGCAAGCATGATAGACGAATCTAGCTCAGTTAGTAATGGTACACCTAAATCAAGGTTGTACATTCGTGTGACAAAACATTTGGATACGATTTAACAAGTGGTATGGAACAAGGTGCATGGCCCAGTGGTAAGAGCATCGCTCTCACGATCGCGAAGTTGTGAATTCGAATCCCGGACCGGGCTGCATGTGGTGTTCTTGATCAAGACAATTTGTTTCACGTTGCTCCAGTTCACTTAGTTGTAGAAACGAGTTGCGACGTCATATTCTTTATCAACCTTATATATATATAATATATATACTTGGCGAATTAGCTAGGGAATTAACATGGCTATTTCAGAACGGATTACACAAAGTAAATAATATTATAAATAATGCTATCTTTGTTCACTCCCTGAGATTTACTGGGAATTGTGCAAATACAATTACATGAAACAGGTAAAAAAGAAAAATATTTGTGTGTATACAGACACACACAAAAACACACACACACACACACACACATATATATATATATTGTCGTATGCCGCAAAACTATGACTTAATTATGGTCAATGAATTTCTATCACAAACCAATGAGAGCGTCACACAAAAGTGAGTCAGCTACTTGCTTACTTGTACTCAATAAGGCATTATTCATTTACAGCTTTCCATTAATGTAGTTGACCCAAACTCAAACATGCTTTCCATTTAGTTATCGCAAGAAAGGCCACATAGCAAAAAACAACCGCAACCATGATAACAATTAACCTGATGCAGTACTCCGTACTGGCTCTCACGGCTTATTACCTTAACTGATTGTAAGAGTTATCATGCATATGATTTTTATTTGTATAACAGTTTGATTACAGCAATTATTCTGCTTAGTACCACAGATTTGCTTGTTAGTTGCTTGACCTTGACCAGTTGAGAAAATCACTTGGTGGCTGGCAATATGTACATCACTGTTCACGGGCAGTAATGAGGGAGCATCATATCCATATATCTAGAGGAACGTTTTGGTGTTTGATTAATTCATCCCTGGAAACATCGGTATTTCGTTTATCATCATTTTGCAAACCTGACAGAAGGAGCCTTTGAACGAGATGTGATACTCGACCTGAAAAATATTCTAAATGGTCACCACCAGAATGTCATGTGCTGTTTATCTTGATATGAGATCTTCATGTTGTGCACATGCGTTTGTGATGCGTGTGCCTGGTGTACGAGAAGTCATGATGGTTATATTGGGCTTCATATACTTGAAAACCATTGTAAATTTAAAGGCATGTGCTGCGTGAAAATAGTGGGGGCTAGAGATAGGAAAGACATGGTATAAACATAAAACGTAGTGAGTGGCAGAGTCGGAGACAGGGTAGAACTGTATTTATATTGGGAAAATATGTAAACACTACACAATTAGCACATATACTTATGGTTATGAATATCATACTGAGCCAATCATTGAAGGTAACAATATCACTATACTCTGGGAATTTCCAGTCAACAACGACAGTACGATCTATGCTAATCGACCGGAGATAATTATTAAAGACAGGGAAGAAAATACGTGTAGCCTAATAGAATCAAGTGTTCCCACTCATAAAGATATATCTGTAAAGGAATTTGGCAAATCAAGTAAATATAAGGACATGAAAATAGAACTACAAAAGATGTGGCATCTTAAAGCGAGAGCTGTCCCTTTTATTATTACGCTGCTGCTCCTGCAACTTGCACCTCCCTACGCTTTCAGTCATACTGTCGCATCAGTTATCCTTAACTCGCCCTAAGACGCTGGGTGTTCTCGGCGAGTGATTGTAAAAACATGCACATTAAAAGTAAATAACAATAATAATAATAATAATAATAATAATAATAATAATAATAATAATAATAATAATAATAATAATAATAATAATAAAAAAAAAAATGTAAAATATTTTTTTTTTTTAAATTAAAATTTAACAATTTAACTTTACTTAAAAAAAAATTCAAACCGTACACCAAATCGATTGTCCAATGGTTATAATGGAATCGTGCCTGTCAGCAATCTGTCAGCCGGACGACGAAAGAATTTTCAAATGACAGAATATCTTCCCCGAATAGGAACCTGGAAGGTCACTTAGACGGGATTTCTCCCAAATTAAGCCCCCAAAGTTCACCACAACAACGACCACAAAATCAAAAATGTAAAAGAATTAAATGGAACCGGGAAGAATATAAAGAAGTAATTTACGCTTCTTACTTTGCATTAAGTAGGCCAACCCAAGAGAAACACACCGCAAACTCCTACAGCATTTGGAGGAGCCGAAATCCAGCTAGCAGACCAAACCTGGATGAAAACAGATTAGCAAATGTTAGAAGAGATATCCTCAGAAATACCAGACTCACAGATGCAGAATTGACCTCTATTAAAAGAGCGGTAGAGAATGACCTAAATATAAGTCAGGAAAGAAATAATGAAGCAGAGGAGAGGAACGTTGGACTACAAGCATTGACTGAAAGGCGACCATCTGCCGAAACCACTCAAGAGCCTGACGAAAAAGGAGAATATAATGACCCTAGGGAAAGCAGCCAGGAAAATGATGTCGAAACAGAATTTGAAGACCACATATTTGCTGAACAACACAGAAAAGCTATCACTGAAATGAAGCAGGAAGTTCTGAATGAGCTATACCGGCCTATAACATGTGTGTCTACTACCTATAAGATTTTGACATCTATTCTAGTGGAGAAAACATACACGTTTATGGAAGAGAATAACCTCTTTCCCACTGAACAAAAAGGATGCAGACGAGGCTCATACGGATGCAAAGATCAGCTCTTAATTAATCGCATGATCCTTGAGAACTGCCATAACAAGCGCAGAAATCTCAGCTCTTCATGGATTGATTATAAAAAAAGCCTTTGACAGCATACCACCTTCGTGGATTCTGAAATCGCTGGACATTTTCAAAATTTCTCCTGTGATTTCAGATTTGTTAAAGTATAATATGTCACTATGGAACACGAAGCTGCAATTATATCAGTCTAATGGAGTATTGCACTCAAACAATATTAGCATAAACTGTGGAATTTTCCAGGGTGACTCGCTCTCACCACTAATTTTCTGCATAGCACTGATACCACTCTCAAGTGAACTGAATAGAACAGGGTATGACTACAAAATTGACAACAAGAAAATAAGCCATCTATTTTATATGGATGATTTAAACCTGTATGGCAAAGATGATAAAGAGCTTCAAGGACTATTACATACTGTGAAAGGATTCAGTAATGATACCGGGATGGAGTTTGGCCTTGAAAAGTGTGCCAAAGCCACTTTTAAGAAAGGGAAACTAGTAAATATAAAGCAAGACATGACAGAGTTGGCCGGTATTTACACTGGACAATATGTCAGCATTATAAAATCAAAACCGCTGACAAATGATATAAACACCATCCTGAAGCTGTGACTGAGGGAGAAAATACATCGATTCTCTGGGACTTCCCCGTACATACCGACAAGACTATAACAGCTAATAAACCGGATATTATTATAAAAGATCAGACAAAGAAAACGTGTTTATTAATTGACATGAGTATTCCCTCTGATCATAATATAGCGGCGAAAGAATTTGACAAGTTCAGTAAATATAAAGACTTGCTAATAGAAATTGAAAACATGTGGCACCTCAAGGCGACTACCATACCAGTGATTGTAGGATCTCTAGGAATGATAGAAAAAGGTACTGAAACCTATTTGAAAATGATACCAGGCTTACCATCCCTACAGGAAGTGCAAAAAATCGTGCTAACTGGAACGACTCATGTACTGAGAACAGCATTATCGCTGTGAAAACAACATCCATTCATGAATTTTTTTTTTCTTAAATACATGTTTTACCTGTGACTGTGCGTGTGTAAACTGGGAATGCATACAATGAGTTTCTCTGCCCTAGGTGTACGGAAAACATTCGGCGAGAAATGGAAGAAAATTTGAAGAAAGTAGAAAAAAAACATAATAATAATTATATTGATAATAATATTTTTAAAAGGATTGACACAGCTCTTCACAAATGTAAACTGTCAAGACGAAGAAGGCGAATCAATTGTATATAGATATGTTATTGATTGAGCGATATTTAAACAGAAAGTCTTTCGTTGTCAAGTTCAAAATAAGTGATAATAATACAGAATTATAGAAATTTGAATGTATAAAAGATGGCCTAAATTAAATTTTCTGTTCAGTACCACAGATTTGCTTGTCAGTTGCTTGTTGCTTGACCTTAAGCAGCAGAACATTTCGCGTAGGGACTGACGATATTTACATCTCTGAGGAGAAATTATTGTGGAGCAGCATAGCACTGCGTTTAGGGTAATTTTTGGGGGTTTTAATAATTCACCTTTGAAAATATGGGTGTTTTTTTTTTCATCATCCAGAAACACCCATTATTCCGGGACCTTTTGAGCTGGATGGGCCACTTGACCTGAAGAAATGTCTACGTGGGCCTCCCATGCGCTGTATATCTTGATATGAGATCACAATGTCACCCACATATGTTTGTGATAGACGCAGTTAGTGTACCTTTAGTTGACGGGTAGTCATGAGGGATATAATGGGCTGCTCAGTGCTCGAAGAATAAGGGGTGTAGTGGACAGCTAACACCATAGTACTTCTGAGGCGTTAGAAACTGAGCAAAGACAATAACACAATAATACTAATATACTGGTAATTTTGCTATTAATCTTCTAACACAACCAGGCGGAATGTTCAAGCGTGGAACATATTTTATCATATTTATCATAGGCCTCTACGAGGAATATTTGACGACTAGGTAAATAAAAAACCACACAGAATGTTCGAAGATCAAAGGGACGTTAATTAGAGCATTACTGCTGAAATCACTATTGATAGTACCTATATAAAAACAAGACACATTTATTCAGAAGTTTAGATTTATGCAACACTACAAATAATGCCTCTATAACGTGTATATCTGCGTGTGAGCATGTGTCTCTGCGTGCGATTTTGTGCGTATTCTCATACTAAGCTTATACATAAATACACACACACACACACACATGTATATATAAATGTATACATATACATACATACATATATATATATATATATATATATATATATATATATATATATGTATATATATATATATATATGTATATATATATATATATATATATATATATATATATATATATATATATATATATATATATATATATATATATATATATATATATATATATATATATATATATATATATATATATATATATATATATATATATATATATATATATATATATATATATATATATATATATATATATATATATATATATATATATATATATATATATATATATATATATATATATATATATATATATATGTATACTTTATTTAAAAGCAGCAGAAATATAACAAAAGACTGTTACTCTGAATTTCACGTTCCCGTTCATCGGACAGTTTTGTTAGAAATAGGGAAGGAATGACAATGCAATCATATATATATATATGATTGTATTTTGTAAATCATTTCTGAAATGCAAAGCTCTAATCGCTTGTAGCAAAATAACATCATATTGTTTCATTTCGGTTTGTTATGAATGCTAACATTTTCCTTTGCTCTACGTTTCTTAACTTTCCTCTGGATGGTGTTAGTGGGGGTGATAATAGCCTCAGTACATCATTATCAATACACAAGTGCTCTCATTCCTGTTGTTTATGTCCTTAGTTTCAAATACTGCTGATATAAACTTTGCACTTCATCTGTTTGCGCGCATAGAAATTGTGTACCAGTGAAGCATTAGCGTCTGATAAATCGATTTGACTCTCCGCCGCAGGAAGACAGACCTGTAACACTCCAGCGAATAGACATCTCCTTCAGAGGAATGGTCTGATTTCGGTTTCCATAGAACCCAGGTAGCCAGATTTAGAACCCTTACGGCTCAAGAAATATAGTAACAACACGTATTTCAGATGAGCCGTTTTGGAATGGTTTTCGTCCGAAATTAATCAAATAAAAAACGAAACAAGGATATATTTGGAATCATTCAAACTAAACTTTATATTTTCAGCGCAGTTTAAGAAAGGCAATTCGTGATAGGTTATTAGCGACTAAACTTTGTTCAATAGACTTTAATTTGGCATTATTCCCAATTCTATTAAGTATCAGTTCTGCAGCATAAGAGGCATTTGCTATGTACCCACATTTAGCATTAACATTGTATTCTATACTTTTGAAATATGAGCACTTCTGCTTTTCAGTTTCAGAAGCTCGTTTTCGTAGTTTACTCATGTAATTTAGTAAATGTTTTTCATGTAACAGAGAGCATAATCTTCTGAATAGGAATTTGATTTTCAATTTACGTTACTTTGCAATAACGTACACATATAATATTAACCAGGTGCAGAGGAATGTTCAATAAATACAATTTAAACGCACCAAGCCACGATAATGATTGCGTGTAAACTAACAGATATAGTTAGATCTATATGAAACGTATCGGGAAAATAATGGCAAACAAATGTATACACATAATATTTTATAATACGTTTATTTTCGAGACTTCTGAAAATTACATAAATTTATTTGAAATTATTAGAATTACACAATATAAAGCACCACTTATATAACCCCACAATTGTTCAATTCAGTAAAAACTTCACATTTTGCAGAATAAAAATTAATATGTTCAAACTCGTGTGCACATATTATGTCGTGAGAATAGCGTCTAACGGAAAGCCTTGCGACTGAATTTCCCATTATTTGATATAATTAGAAGATTTCTGCGACGATAGATTTACTAAATCACCACCATGAAATGGACGTCGAAACATAGTGAACTTCCATGTTTTGTTGGCAATTCAATTTTGTAATAATTTTATACTTTCGCAATATGGAGATATGAATACTGACTTTACACATTACGGTTTATATCATATTTCTTCAAATTGACCGATGTAATAAACAGCTTTAATCACACATTTGAAAATATAAATGTGTGTGGTTGGACGCTCATATAAATGTGTGTGTGTGTGTGTGGGTTTGTGTGTGCTGGACCCTCATATAATACACTGGAATTACATAATAATACATTTTGTAAAATATCACCACGATACTTTTCTAATGCAATTTATCGGTATGTGTTTTTTTACACCATGCCTCTCTATAAGTTCACTGCAATCACAATTTCATAGTAACCGAAAGAGCTGAATCAGATAGAAAAGAAATCAAAAATCCAAATTTTATCTGAAGTCAGGATTTGATTGGTTGCGTAGATATTCCCCTCTTTTTATCTTATTCAACGTATCAAATTCCTTTGACGCGTTGGATTCATAATTTTCGTTTTTGAAATATGTTTTCTCTAAAGGTGCCAACGTTCCACTTTATGTTAATTGTAATAAAACACTCATTTTCTATTAGTACGACGAAAACTGTGAGTTTAATCGTAATTCAGCCAACGTTTGCACTACTGATTACTTACATCTTTTATGAGGCTAACTGACTATCTTGCCTATACCGTACATATGAAAATGTGACATCTTTCTTCCACAGTCTTAAAATTAGTGCCGATGAATGTCCTCAATTGACCGTATGCTGTTCGCGTGAGTTTAACTTCCAAATAGGATTAAAATAATAATGACTCTAAGTTTTGTCACAAGGACAGGTGATTCGAGAAAGGAGTTAAGTCGATTATATTGATCGCAGAGTTGGACTGGTACTTAATAAAAAGCAAAGCCAACCCCGGCGTAATTTGAACACATAACATGAAGACAAATAAAATGCTTCTAAGCATTTGGCTCGACGTTCTAGCGATTCTGCCATCTCAGTACCTTGCAAATTAATTTTAAACCATATGAACAACATGAAGTGGTCACAATCTTGATCGCAGTTCAAGATTTCTTAATTCATTCGAGACGAGACTAGATACCAACAAAAATACTCAGATGCAACGGGGCATTTTTGAATCAAATCAACTAGTTTTTTCCCGTCAAAATACATTCCATTAAACCGGTTTAAGATATTGAATGTCATAACTCCTATTGAGATATCACATAAAATAACTGACAAAATAAAAATAGAATCACCTGAAGCACATTTTGAATGAAAACATGTATGCTCCCCTTCCCATCTATACCATCTGAAGACCTCTCCTAAAATTCCAATGGACAATATATATAGTTAATTTAACAGTAAAATTGTAGATATTATATTTTTTCTCAGCTAAGGCAGAAACATAAGCAGGACATTCCTTACTTCTTTGCCTTTGAGTGTCGAATTTCACCGAGAATGATTTTGTCTTTCGTCCTCGTGTGGTCAATAAAATAGTACTAATTATGTATCAGAGTTGGTGTAAACGACTTATCTCCCCACTCGAATTATTGGCCAGGTGCCAAACTTTGGAACCATTATATTTTAATAAGTTACATATCAACGTCTAAATGTGACATTTTATCAGTTTCCAATGTTCACATGATCTCGCACTGTCATTCCTCTCCCAATTCAACTCTTTCGAGCAGCAGTAACTGATACTAAATCCAGCGCTTAAACCTTTGAAGATTATTTGTGTCGACTCGTTTCTTGTTTCTTTACTCCGTTTTTAAAGTATTTCAATATTCCTAACACTTGTATTAATCTTATGTACTTTACGAACTTGCACAATTTTTCTTTGTGGATATTTATATCGTAAACATGTAGAAACATTTTGATGTCTGTTAACATTTACATTTACTGTGAATATAGAATGAGGTGGTAAGTAGATTCCATGACCATTTCTATGTTTTCAAGTTTACTTTAATCTGCAGTGAAATATGTCCGTTTAGATATTCTTTTCAATGTAATAAACGTGAAGAATTTTAACACATATTGACATTGTTTGAATGAAGATTACCTGACTGCATTAATTCTACATCGGCTATTGCTATTCAGAATGATGTAAACTGACACTTCCGTACATTAAAATTTGTGATAAAATGCTACATTATTTTGTACAGAAAACACTAAAACTGTACCCGATGTCTCATTATATGAAGTCATGTTAATGTACATGACGTGATTAGAAAAATTTCTTTATTGGTGCATAGAAAAACAATAATAACGTCAACAAATATAAGATGAAATGAAATCAGTATTTATCAGAAACATTTTATTGATAAGCTATACTCTATGTACAAATGTAACGTTCGCGCTTGCGCACAAAACACACAGACGCAATCACACAGAAATAGAAATGCATGAACGGTTTTAAAGAAACATAATTCATTATTGACGACAATGAACTCGGTAATAAATAATCAACTGAAACCACTGAATTGCAACAGGAGTGAGTAAGGAACATGTTCATGTGGAAGATGAATCACTATAGGCGAACCTTCTGCGCAAGCGGACTATGTAGATAGAGAAATACGGAGGACAATAGGTGCATTTAAGTATTAGAAGCAATTGAAAAATATGTATCATCCAAGAGGACATGCATTCTGAAGGGAAGAAATCCGATATTCTCCTGTAGTTAGTTTGGTGCATTCAAATTCAAGATACGTACATTTTTTTATCTGATCAAGTGACAAGGTACAGCACTATGATCCGTACATGAAAATCCCCTTTTTTTTTTTTGTGTTGTCATGTCGCTTTTCCATGATCAAACAATTTTCCTCTGGAAAGAAATTTACAGTGAATATCATTGGAGGAATATATTGCCGCCTTTCATAATTTTCTGGGAAACAGTGAATCGCAATTTCAAAATGTAAAAAAGCAAACTTTAGGCGTTGGACAACGAAGAAGAATCACAAAGAAAGACGTATTCACCATGACAAGACTTGGACAAAATAACGTTTTGCAATAAATCATGCAACGTTTTCCGTGGCAAGTGGACTCTATCTGTCGTAAAGCCGGATACATTTTCAATGCATTTACCGTTCTTAATGTAGAGAAAATATGTCTTCCTGCACATGGATATGATGACAGGAAGGAGGCGAAATTGACTGGAAATTACTTGTACATGAATACACATGAATACACATGAATACACAATAGTTCCAATTATTGTTTGGTATTTTGAGACAGTATCAGAAGGCATCAAGAAGGATATAAAGGAAATTGGAATAAAGTTCCCAGTAGAACTGTTACAAAAGCTTGCCACCTTGACATGGCCAGAATAATCAGGGAAGTATTATATTAAAAGAACCGATAGCTTGGTACCGTGCAACGCACACAAGATGTCCGTGTTTCTAACAAAACCTTTGATAAAAAGAAAATAATAATAATGATAATAATGAAGATTATTTCGAAGTAGTATAGCATTGCCTTTAATAACTTCTTAATACAGGGTGGTACAGATATGACGGACGTTTTTGAAAAACTGACAAAATTATAAAATTTAGCTGCAGGGAAATTTTATTGACATCAATGTATTTGTATTAAATTAGCATTTATCAGAATCAAGTGTGGAAAAGAACATGTAACATGTGGTGTCCCTTTTCATTGCTGGAGTTCTGAAAGCTTATCTGACGCGTTCCACATTTTCCCAGGTCCCCTCCTGTTCATTAGTGTACGTCGTGCATTAAGTGCACCCAACGTAAGATTGCGATACGGATGGCGACCGCCTGATTTTGGTGAATGTTGAAGTGGCGCCGAAACTCAAGCTCAACTGCTGTGACACACTCTGTATTCACCACGTAACTGCCGTAGGCAAACATGTGCTGCTCTACCGTCCACAATTTCTCTATCATCCATGATTTCTCTTGAAAAGAAGTAAAAATGCTAAGACACCGTGGACCGAATAATACCATTCGATCATATTTCTCTCCCCTGGGGCTGAGTAATAACCATTTCAAAGACGTCCGACCCTATATATACTGACCCAAATAGACCTACACATGGTTGTACTGCATTAATTAGTAACTGTTGCAATTTCAAACCCTGGTCTTCATTTTAATATCCTTCGATTTAACACTTTAAAGTCTTTCATGTATCTACTCTGCGTTGCATGGCGTGGACTTGTTCCTTACGTTACGTGGTAACTATCTGCAATTGATGTTTTGATTAGATAATCCTTTGTAGTCAGTTCTTTCAAAGTATTCCGTTGTTTAAATGTTTTTACTCATTTATATTGAGCAATGGTAAATTCCCTCATACATAACTTTATCTACTTTTACACCCCATTATATTCATCGTGTGTCTTAAATAACATTACTCAGATTTTTTTTATCTATAGAATCATCGATTTCATAATGTATTTACCCGATGGATGACAGAACACGATTCTATACATATGTAATATATCTTGAAAGCCAAAGAGAATCGGTTGTTATATATGTGTAGAGATTTCCGGCGTATTTAGAAGGGATCTCCCTTAAGTAATATTCCGGATTATAGCAAATAGTTAAGAAGATAATCTATAAAACACTAGGGTAAATACTAGTTGCGTTTAAGCAATTGGTATCAACACACCGTATTGGATGCAGCGAAAGTAAACAAGGGGGAATCTTTCGAGCAGTATTGCATTAACAACATGCTCATACAATGAACACATATTTTGCAAAATGAGCTATATGGCATGAGTGAATACTTCGTTTATATACATATGCTTAACCTGTTAAGGAACGTGATTGTATAAATTAATTGACAGCAATTTTATTTGGGGATGATTCTTGAGAAAATATGATCATGCGATTACTTAATTCATGGAGACATTTGTTTTATCAAATTACCTGTCTCATGTGTAAAGATCCTATCATTTCAATATCATCGGCATACAGAGTCTCTTTCACTTTATATATTATAATCATTGATACTTTACATTAAGTTCAAATGAAGATGTTCTCTTCTTCATTCCAGAGTGGTTGCAAAACGCAATATAGTTAAATTACTCTATTTCTATTTCCATATTTACGTTTTACCAAATACATATCATGTTTAAGCTTTCACGTTTTGTTAGACATTTCATTGATGGCAATTATGTCATGCAATATCATATAATATTGCGTCGGCGCTATCTGAATTATCGTGAGAGTATGGAACGGTTATATTCCTGCACAACCTGTCTCATTTTATATTGTTGGCATCTGAGTATGATGTTTTATCGTATTAATGTATGCAGCTGTAACTGGCAGTGGTACAATTTATGTTTTAGCATTCATCATAGTAATGCTATATTGAGAATCTTCAATAGTTTGGCATACGAAATTTCTAATGATATGAGAATGAATCATAACTTAATGAAAGAGCGGATTGAAATTGTGTTATAATGTGGTTTGTATTTTAAGTGTCAAAGTAAATTGTAAAGATTTAAATATTGTTTTAAACCGTTCTTTCTTTTACTAAATGACAACGTAAATTCTCTGTCATTATATCAAGTTCCTCTTTGTTTGAAAACCCGGCGGATGCTGAGAATATTCAGATTACTTTACATATAAAAATTGTAGGTATTAGTATTAGATGATTGGATTACTATTCATGCGGTATATAGTTTACATTTAGGTTTAAGGTACAGTCTCAAATGTGTAATTTGTGAGATATATGAACATAGTATATAATTCAATGTTCAGCGCTTGTTTTCTCGCACAGATCATGAAATATTAAGAGACGGAAAAGTCACTGCCTTTACATCAGTGAAGAATGAGATTTTCATGTTCAGGATATCTAACAATAAAACGAAAAAGTGAAGAAACATGATACAAATACATGAAGAACTAAATGCACTAATCGGAAAAAAAATATGTCTTACTTTCCAGTATTTTACTAAATTCATGTTCATATCATTTATCAGTATGCTCAAATCCTAGCATGCTACGTAACTCCCTAGTTTGTCATGTATTTTCTTGTATTATTGTTATACTAGCATGCAACATTCACTCATTGTATAAGTAACATTATCCTCTTTTGATTTGCAAAATCTACATCGGGAATCTACTCGGTATTTGTCTCTTTTAGCTTTTATTCAATTAGTCCTTAATTCGTGATCCCGTGCTGCTATTAACAAGCATTGTGCTTCCCTTTAAACTATCCTTTCTACAACCATATCCATGTCTCACTGATACGATTTACTACAAGTACCTTTGGAAAATCACCACGCAAATCCTTCTCCTGCCAGTCAGAAAACACCTCTTGTTAAACTTCGTTTAATTTGTTTCCGTTTCCTGTGTCTTGCTGTGAATTTAGCAACTCTTCATAAATATTCTACACGATTACCTACATAGGTGTCTATATTTGCTCTAGCTAACTCCACGGAATCATCTACAGATATTAACACTCTTCCGTTTCCTTTCCGGGTAACCATAATCATTCTACTCCTGCTCTTATGTCGAATCATCCACTCATATGGAATTCCTTCCTGGTTCTTTTTTCTAGCTTCGCTAATCGATGTTTTGTCAAAACTACAAATGCTGCTTAATATCTAAGTAATGATACTCCCAAAGTATTTACAGCTTTCATTAAATTCATGCCTTGTAGCTTAAATTTCATTTCCTCACCCGTCTTATTCACTACTAATCAATTTTCGTTTACATTTGTACATTTAGTATTCTGCCAGATTCAAATACCCCTAAATACTTATAACTTCCTCCTTCCTTTAATGAATTTAATGCCTGGCCTTCTTATAATTGGATTCCTTCACTGTTGACTACATGTCACCATCTCATGACTAATATTGCACACATATGTAGGCCAAATTCCATACCTATAACTTTGCCGAGGGGTCCTATAGTCTTTATTGAAGAATCTATATATATATGTTTTTCATTCATAACACTTTCCGTGCATCCCTGTGGTGCAAATGGTTAATTTTCCTTTACTAATTGTAAACTGTTACTCTGTTTTTGCCTTCCTCAATACTAAACTGAGTCTGATAAAAAAAAATAGTTAAAGTGGATTACGAGTCTCGTTTGAAAATTCCTCTCTTGATAATAACTTACTTTATGACTGTGCCATCTGAGTAGAGATCTACTTTCCAATTTTTCTTGGTAAAGCTAATTAATTTACTTATGTTCTCTGAAATGCTGAATATACTCACTATCCTGATTTCTTCGCTGGTCCACTTTCTCTTCTTTATTCTATCGATTGCTGATGCTGGTGTAGGATAACAGCTGAGGTCAGTCTGTATCCTTAATGCATCATCGCCGAGCAAGAGGCCTTCTCTTAAACGTTCAACCACATTTACGTGGTTAGAAACAGAGTATCTATGCAAAAATATGTCTATCATAAACTGAGGCAATATAACGTCCGTTACCATCGCCATCACCACTATTATTATTCGACATCTGATAGTTTGAAAGAAATTTCTATTGTATCAGGTGATGTGCGTTTGTGCTTGAGAGGTGCGTGCTTCATGGTTGTTTCTTCTTCTTACTTTTACCGTTATTATTATTATTATACATGTGTGCTTGTGTGTATTATGTGTCGATGCCTCCGAATATATAAGTTCTTATATATTGATGTATGTATACATATATCGGAATAGCAATGAAAGCGATAGAAACCTAACTTGCCAAAGATGCGATCACACATTTAATGTCAAATTTAATAAATTGAATATATAGTGAAGTACCAATTTTCTAACTGAAAACTACGACTGTGTGCTAATAAAAAGAAAACAACAAGAAATCTAATGCCAACTACTTGCCTTTTTAGATTGTTTTATCCTTTTTTTTTTCTATATTCTACTATTTTCAATATATCTCGGTGTCTATATATTTATGGTTATTTTTATTGAAACCCAACGATTGCTTTGCAGAGGAACAATTATTGGTTCATTGATCCCGATTTCGAACAGTGCCGATTCTATCTATTATCAATATATCAGGACTGATTTCATGGAGGAATAATTGGTTACACATCAATGAACTCTTGTAATTTCTATCACTAGTAAGTGCAATCAAAACGATATCGCGCTGCTATGAAAGTATATTATCATTCTAAATGCATGAATGTCATGTCAATACTATAACTGCCTGTTTATTTTTTTTTTATGAACGATGCAGCAGCAGTGCTCATGACACAGGGCATGTCTTAGAAAGTGATGGTGTATATATGCATGAGAATCAGTTGAAATATGATACATAACACTATGTGCTTAAATTTGCGGGTTAAAAATTGGAGATAACTTACCGAAGAGAACAGGTAAAGGTGTAGATTATTAAAATTATTTTGTTATTCTTATATGGAACTCAAAGCTTATTTTGTTGGATATGACGGAAATTGTCAGCTGTCTGTACCCAGTTGACTACGGTAACAATGTTTTACTTGCCACACTTGAAGAACCGTGCAAAGAAGTCTTGCAGTTCCACGCAATATTGATGTTTGCAGGTGTTCTTGCTTCCAGCTTGCACCGATCCTTTTGGTAGACGACTGCTGATACTTCCAAGTACACCAATTACTACTGATATCATGCTTCCTCTCTTCATTGACCACAATCTTCGTATTTTCCACTTCAAATCGTCATGGTGGATTTTACATTGAACCTGCTGTCAAGGAGACATGCTATGTCGATTATCATAATGTTCTTTTTTTTTTATTCACCACAACAATGTCCAGTTTCCAATTTCTGGTCGGGTGATCGCACTGAAATATTGAATCCCACAGGATTTTCAATTCTCATGTTCGATGATTCCTTTTGAAGTTTTCTCATACCACGTCGTTTCTCTTTTTAGGCCATGATTTCTACAGAGCTTCAAATGGATCATGTTGCCACATTGTAATGGCGTCTTTTATATTTGGAACATGCCAATTTCGGCAATTTGCTAGTAATGTTCCATATCGCTTCACCTTCTCAGCACACATTCTACATGTGTCGCTATGCGTAACGTTGTCTCTTCTGCGCTTCAAATAACTGGTCCTTAACACTTGTTCCTGAGCTGCGCCTATGAGTGCTTCTATCTCTATCTTCAGGTCACTCCGCCACATCCATAGCCACCGGTCCTCTGCACCTGTCTTGGCGTTCACATCTCTTACAAAATGACCGTACATTTTCTTTTCCTTCCATGCGTTTTCCTTTTTCTTTATTATTATTATTATTATTATTATTAGTGGTAGTAGAGTAGTAGTAGTAGTAGTAGTAGTAGTAGTAGTAGTAGTAGTAGTAGTAGTTGTTGTAGTAGTAGTAGTAGTAGTAGTAGCAGCAGCAGCGGCAGCAGCAGCAGGTGTAGTAGCAGCAGCAGCAGCAGCAGCAGCAGCAGCAGCAGTAGTAGTAGTAGTAGTAGTAGTAGTAGTAGTAGTAGTAGTAGTAGTATTGAAGTTTCCTTCACCGCATATTTCTAGTCGATTGCTCAGTGGAATCTTGCGCAATTCCTCTTCTTGGATAAGTTGTCTGTGGATACTTGCACGTATGCAGACGGAATAGTTTGTTTTGTCGATGTAATTTTCCTGGTAGATAAGGCAAATAATGCAGTATATAAGATCCTGCTTCTTACAGTTCATATCTACATTTATTTTGAACGAGATTTTGCGCTTGGATTTTATGTGGAAACCACTTTCTAATTGTTTAAAGTTGTTGTTGTTGCACGTTCCTCATCTGCTATCTTCATATTCTTTTACGGAGAATTTTGTTTTAATTTCGGATGTGTATTTTGCATTTGTGGAGTGTTTTTTGAGATTTTTTAGTTGGCGTCTACTATTTCTATCTCATATTTTATGATTTCATTATGTGGTTCGTACCACTGCCAATTTTTATATACATAAGACAAAGCATATTCAAAATTTTCCATTCGAAAACCAGACTCTCTTATTCACTGAAATATTTATAACCATTCATTTTAACGTTATAAATATACATATATGTATAACGTTAAAATGAATGCTTATAAATATTTTATTATAAAACAAAAGTCAGTCATGAAATATGTTCTGTATATATTTTCACATTAAACATTAGCATAAAATGTTGATATATTAATCAATACAAGGTTTTAGCGCTTGAAGTCACTTTAACTTAATTTCTGATATTTCTATTTTATTATGTGGCATAAAATCGCTTTTTACTAAATCACTATTGTTCAAATACCACTAAGTGATGATGCTTTGCAATAATTCTTTCACGTGTATATTTATCAACTTTTCATTGTAGCTTCATGTAGATATTACGATTTTTAATTGCTTTCAAACCGCCAACATATGATACTCGATTTTTTGGTGACAGCTGTTTTCTCATGATACACACGCAATAACAAGCTACGTCCGTATTTTGAGCAAAATCTGTTGTGCGTATGACATAATTAAATGTCTGGAGTTTTATTACTTTAATGAGCTATCTGTCAGGGATCATTTTGCAGCTATTTCTTTTTTCAAATATAATGAGAAATATTAAGCTTTGGGTATTAGAACAAATCTTTGTATACAAACATATGTATGATGGAAACAGTCGTAGACGTATTATTCTCTCGTGGAACGAAATAATTTCTCAGTTATTTATCTAGAACATCGGACTGGTGTGAAACAGCCAAGTATGTCTCTCTTATTTTTTCTACGTCTACTGTGAGATAACATCATTAGACATAACAGACGAGAAATCCATTAACACAAAAGACAGACAAATCATTTCTGGTTTCTCAATTACTCCCACTTATACAAGAAGCAACTCCAGGAATTCACATTTATAAATAAGTCAGAGAACTCTTCAGAAAAAAAACTACAGTAATTCTAAATAATTGTAATATGTTCTATTTATTTTCACTAATTAAACATATCGTCTGCCAATAACGAAGTTATCTTATGCAAATTTACTGACCGTGTTTCAAATTCTGAACTGTATGCAATACACGACTACTAAAGGAGGTCAGCTAGCGGGATGGTTAGCACTCCGGGCTAGAACTTCAGTGGCATTTCGACCTTCTTTGTGTTCTGAGTTCAAATTCCCCCGCAGTCGACTTTGCATTTTCCTCCATTATGGTCGACACAAGAAGTACCGGCTTGGTTCTGGTGTTGATGTTCTCAACTCACCCCAAAATTGTTGGCCTTGTTCCAAACTTTGAAATACATATATTAATAAACATCTGTGTGCCAAAATATTACGGAATTTACTTGTGCCACTTAATGTTAGAATTATTTCAGTTGTATAGATTATTTATTCCATTAGTGAGATGTCCTTAAACGCTGTTGGCTCATGAGAACAACTATGGTAAATCGAATGATTGCCTAACTATTACTTCACCAGAGGGGAAGTCTCGTATATACTTCCCTTCTCCAACCTGAAAGGGCATAAACATATTCACACACACACACACACACACACACACATACCCACACACATTCACGCACACTCACATACACAATCACTCACTCACACATATATACATACACACACAAATACACATATATGTAGATTCGAGTACACAAGATTTTCATCGCACACATGCCTGCAGGTTCATACTCTAAGGCACCGACCAAAATAATAAAAGTGGCAACTCAATAGGGCTTTTGGAAATTTTAACGATAAAATATATGGCATATTGCCAAATATGTAACGCAATTGTAAGTGGTCAGAAATATAGGAATACGAGAAACCGTTTGGTCGCCAGATTAGAGTGTTACATTACAAATTATAATCAGCTTGTGAGAAGGGAAACCAAGGTTTTTGCCCAACTGTGAGTTGAATGAAAAAAGGAACATGTCTACTTGAGGACGTTGATATAAAAACTATACATTGTAATACGTCGAATTATACTGTGAGACAAATGCGTCGAATTATAATGTGAGACAAATACGTCGAATTATACTGTGAGACAAATACGTCGAATTATACTGTTAGACAAATGCGTCGAATTATACTGTGAGACAAATACGTCGAATTATACTGTGAGACAAATACGTCGAATTATATTGTGAGACAAGAATCGAAAAGGTTTTGGAAACAGCAAAATATGTGTTTTGATATTGTTTGCAAGTTCAGCATCAGATTTAGAGAGGCATTCTCCTAAGGGTAACGACACTCGCTCAGTGTTTTTTTTTTGTCAGCCAACGCCAGAACAACGAGTAGTGAAATAAGGTTGTTCACTCAGTCTCACCAGTAGTCTCACCTGTTGCCTTAGTATGCTGACTAAGATATGAATGTGAAGGACGATGCTATAGTTGCTAAATAATGATCACGAACCAGATATGGCTTTCTAAATGGCATCATCATATTAAGCCGTGAAATACGTAAGGACAGTATTACATTCTCTATTCATTTCTATGTCGTCAAACTGTCAATAGAGTGCAAAACGTCATTGTATATGGAATATACAAAGCAATGGTATAGTAAAGAGTGTAAAACTGCATTGTATATGGTATATTTACGAACCATGGCTTATTTTGATATCCAAGAATAATTTGATAAAACAAATTTGAATGTTACCTAGCCTGATAACATCGTTCGGCGTGCAAAAGAAAGTCCCCTTACCTAAAATTTGAAACTGATATAATTACTGTTGTATTCATTATTGTTGCATTTGTTGTTGTAGATCTTTTTTACGGTTATTGTTGCCGTTGTTGTTCTGCGTGGTCGTGTATGTGGTGGTGTCGCTAGTGGCGGTAGCAGCAACACTAACGACAATAGTGACATCCGGAGCAGTAGTATACGTCGTCGTTGTCTTAGTAGTAGTAGTAGTAGTAGTAGTAGTAGTAGTAGTAGTAGTAGTAGTAGTGGTGGTGGTGTTGGTGGCGGTAGTGGTGGTAGTAGTGTAGTAGTAGCAGCAACAGCAGCAGCAGCAGCAGCAACAGCAGCAACAGAAGCAGTAAAATCAGGTGAACTTGGCGGCCAGCGGACGGAACGCTCTTAAGTTTATTCAGGTCTTTAAATTTTGAATTCATATGAGTGCAATTTTAACATCGGCTTTTATGCATGCCAACGCCTTTATGTAAAGTAGTATTGAATTAGTGTCCTTCGAGGCATTAACTAACAACTACCACTGAAATTGTTGGAGTTCCAAAATGAGAACCTTTCTTCATTATTCCTAGGGCGGTCACGTATCAGAAATATCAGATTATCAGTAAACGCATTGCATAATTCTGTCTGTCATTATAAGCTCTATCTTTATAAGTCACTCAAGTCCAATATTCGTTGAATTATAAAACTGTGCTTTCTCCATAGTCTCTTTTTATGGGTAAATCACAAACCAATGGTGTCAACTTGGCATAAGCATTAGAGCGTCCTCAAAATGCATTATTGTGTTTTCTCTGCGGATTCCACTGAGAGCAATTTGCTTTCCCCCTGCTTGGTATCAGAAGAGACCAAGACAAGTTCTATGTGCTATTTTCTGAAGAATCGAGAATCATCAACCCAGCTAAATTCCATTTGATGCATTGATACCTGAAAAAACTATATGACGGTATCAGACACTTTAAAATTTTAAGAAAATCTACCCGTTATATATTAAGGTGTACACATACATTATGATTAAAGATGAGCTTCCAGAAAAAATAAACAAAAATAGCAAATAACAGACATTAGGAAAAAAAGCGGAGCTCAGATAATTTTTTTGTACAATGCAAATATATAATGTTCTGACATGTCTAGGGACAGGAAGACAGGATTGTGAGTTTTCAGCAGTATGAAATCGAAAGAAAAGTATTCAGGTTATACAATGCCCTTTCCCCCATAATTGCCCAAAATAAAACAATAATTCTTCACGGAATATGCATAAATACACGTGTGTCTTAGTGTGTGTGTGTGTGTATTCTGTGTGTGTAAGAGAGAGAGAGAGAGAGAGGGGGAGAGGGGTTGAGAGACAAAGAAAGAGGAGTATGTCTGCGTTTGTGTGTGTTTGTCTGTATCTCCATCTGTAATTTCTTTCATTTCTAAAGAAAAACATACCTTCTGTAAAGATCATGCCAATTGTAATGTCTGCGACATACAAACGACACATTTTTACAATGACATAATAATCCTCATATGTAACATATCTAATTTTATATTTGTGTAAACGTTACTCAATAAAGTACTAAAGGAAATGACTCGTAAAACGTACAGACAAATTTGTTTCCTTAGAAAATCAACAAAAAAACAACTAAAAACAGTAAACGTGTAAAAAAAGACCACGTGTAACTTGTATTCATTATAAGTGAATACGCAATAAGTTTCAAATACGAGGTTGAAGTATGAGAATAATTGATATCGAGAGTGAGTCAAATAATATTTACTGAGCGTGTTCTTTTTCTTTAATTTGATTGACACATTCTAATCAAATGGGATTTATTTCGTGTATTAAATTTGTAACAACGCTAAACAGTTTCATTTGCAACAAAAGTTATTCAAATGTCGAAGTGATCGAGTTTAACTGTTACGTAAAATAACGTTAAAGTTTACTTAAGCATCCAACATTATCGATTGTTAATATTTTGTAAAAATGGAACATAAGGTGATAAGATGTACATGTGTGTCTGTGTTAGTATATGTAAATATATATAGATGTGCGTGTGTGTGTTTGTGTGTTTGTATAATTATTTGTAATTGTAGGACACAAGGATCCAAGCGTTAGAATTTAATAAGCTTCAAGCAATCTGCAGAAAGTATAAAAAAAACATCTTTGAAGACGAATAGTATTTTATTGACATAGAAGTTTGTAAATGATATTTACATTCGACGGATATTTGTCCTCATCTTCTTTGTTGATAATACGTTTCGGCTGGTATAACGCTGGTAACGAAATCCGTTACCCGAGCGGTGTCTTTGGTATCCATACTAATGTTAAAACGATCTTAACTGTCTTTACTTGTTTAATACTACTATGTAAATAAATCATAAAACACCATTCCATTGGGTTGTATGGAAAGGTTTTTCTCTGTGGATATACATATTGTATTGTTTATTAATTTCTATTTCAATAACATATTTCAAGGTAATGATATGTAATATTTCTTCAAGGCTTCATATACTATTTGCTATTTCCAACACTATAACGTGAAGAACTACCAATGATATTCCATCTAATGTCATATTTAGTATTTTAATCTCTGAAAATCCAAATGAGCATTTCTGTATTTCTCACACGCTTTTCCGTATTTCCCTAAAAACGAAAGTTGTGTATTCGGTGAAAGTAATTCATCCTGACTTGAATAAATTTACCCCTATCATAAACCACGTCACAACGACCTTCTCTGTTAGTGGCCAATGGGATATTTTAAATATAAACATAGCTTGAAATCTGGACATAACACATTTCATTAATCTCTCTATTGTCTTTTCCTCTAATCTCTTAAATTTCATTACCAAATATGATACACAAGGTATTTATTTTGGATACTAGAATTGTCAGTTCACTTTATATACAGATATGGCGAATTCACTGGTACAAGTTGTGTAAGATTGTCAACATTTGGTTCAGAATTTGTACTACAACTGATTTAATACAAATCTATTATATACACAGACCTCACAGCTCAATGGACATAAGGCTTTTATTCAGTAGAAACACATTTAATGAAAGGTATTTGAATGATATGAAACCGTATTTCGGAGAAAATGTTTCATTGCCAGATTAGCATGATAGAAAATATCCAAGAATATCTACCAGCGTTACAATATATATTAATTAACCAACCAATAACTGGTTCGACTTACATAATCAATTTAGGTCCAATGATGAATTCAGCAATAATTAGATGAATGTTTGACATCCAGGAAACTATAAAGTAATACTCGATGACATTTAATCAAGAGCGGGATAGAGAATTCACATAAATTATATCAGGAACCCTGCCTTTTATCGCCATACAAAAGAATTTATGGTTTAATTACAATTTGACGTTGATGTCATAGAAGTAGCCTAGGTATAAAATTAATAAAACTCGGAAGATCGTTAAATCTGAAATTACGGAATAATCGAAAGGACTGGCATTTAAACATTTATAATATTCAAATGGCAGTCGTGAAATAATAAAATCAGTAAATAACAAAAGGACAGTTATCTTCAACGATATGTTGATCAGTTAATACCAGGTGGTGTAAATGAGAGGAGTCTTCAGTAATCATAACATTCCCTTGCCTATGAATATACCTGCACGCTAATGTTCTTAACCGTTCATGAAGATTTGATATACGCCATTGTGATCAGGTCTCTTACACCTCATAAATTCACCCTGCAAGCTTGCCTTTTTTGTGCCGGATATTATAAAGGATTGTTGTCAACTGGTTGTTAAAAAAGTACATGACACAAATTTTATATCGTTGCATCATTTTTCACATTGAATCATCAGTTGCTTCTCTTTTGCCTTACATAACTTTCAAATCATATAAATAGTGCTTTGTATTAACAAATTGATTATATATATATATATATATATATATATATATATATATATATATATATATATACACACATACATATATATATATATATATATATATATATATATATATATATATATATATATATATATATATATATATATATATATATATATATACACACACATATATATATATATATATACATGTGTGTACGTGTGTATATAGAGATATACATGCTTGCCGATCGAACGGTTACGGGATTTCGTGAAATAACTGTAAAATAGACAATTTTCGAGGAGTAATAGCTGTTAACATGCTCCATTATGTATTCAAGTAAGCTGTGAAAAATAAACTGAGAAACATTCAATGATTCCGTCATATTTTGTTTGCTTGCAACACAAAGGAGGAATAAAGAAGCAAAAATTTACTATATACAAAACAAAAATAATAATGTGGCATGAAACTTGGATGAAGTGCAGATATGTATAGAGAAGAGTGTTCTAAAGAAAATTTATATCTAGTATTTATTACTGAATTTATAGAAATTCAGCATTCACCGACATATATTCATATGCATTCCAGATATGATAAATGATTTCTTTGTGCGTGAGCTTTAAGGATAATGCATTATACACTAGACCTAGCCAATAGATAAGCCATTGCCTGGTTAATTACCTAATAATTCTACCAGGTTAATGAAAAAGGAAGAGTTCCTATCTTACTCTGAATTCTCATGAGTGAATATTTTCCAGCAACATTGTTCCGGGTTCAACTACGCGGTACCCTTGGAAAGTGAGTTGTACTATAGCCCTTGGACCGATCAAATAACTGTGAGTAGATTTGAAAGAAGTCCGCCGTACATGTATATATATATATATATATATATATATATATATATATATATATATATATATATATATTTATATATATATATATATATATATATATATATATATATATATATATATATATATATATATATATATATATATATATATATATATATATATATATATATATATATATATATATGTATGTATGTATGCATATATATAGGCGGATAAGAGGCGTTTTTTTTTCTGTCGAAGGCTTATATGCCCTTTATTCGATTATTTTTCTTAGTCATTGCACGGTGACCGCCATAAACTTTAGGCTTATATAAAAATACCTTTATTATTATTTACAGGATTGTATACCCGGCACCGTATACAATGCCATTCGCACCTATATATATATACGCACAAACACACCCACACCCACACACACACACACACACACACACACACACACACACATATATATATATATATATATATATATATATATATATATATATATATATATGTATATGTGTGTATGTGTGTATGTGTATGTGTGCGTGTGTGTGTGTATGTTTGTGCGTGACTATGCGTGTGTTTATGCGTGTATATATGAGCGTGCCACGTGTGTGCGTACGTGTGTGTGTTTGTGTCTGTGTTCGTTCCCCCGCTTTCGTCTCACAACCGGTGTTCGTGTGCTAACGAACTCCTAACCTGTCCATGAGGCCAATAATCTATAGATTAATTACCAGGCTTAAAACTAAAGTACTAATATGAATTAACCTTCCTAAAATGCATATACTTTTGTGCGTTTGGCTCAATTGTAAGAATTCTGTGCTTGAAAGATATCTTTTAGACCCTGATAGAAAAAAAAAAAATAACATAAATGAACGGCGAATGCGTTCTGATTGCTTTGATATCAATGTATAGTATCTAAATCAACATGTCGATTCCTCTCGCCAGTATTGTCTGATATAATAAACTTCTCAAACTGATTACAGAACTTGTGAAATAAACTAATAGGCTTCTGAATATCAGAGCCTCAGATAATATTTCCACAAAACAGTTATAGGCGTTCAGTTCACGCGAATGCCTTCATTGTGGTGTTAAATACGTTGAAAACCAATATTATTGAAGCTGGAAATGTGTTGATACGGATATAAAACAAATTATGGAAGAGGAGATAATATTATTTCGCTGATATATTTCCTAGGTACCTTCAAGACATATCTATCGGAAATAAATGACAACTGGATTTCATAAGCAATGCTCACAAATAAATGCATGTATGGCAATTTGTTAATTATATACATTGTTACTGAGTCGTATTATATCTGTAGGTCCATATCAACTAATATTATTGTATATTGTTATATGTAATAATAAGTTAATAATTAGAAAAAAACAATCGCCTCTGATATAGCATATAACTGATACAGAATTAGATGTAGAGATTATATAATTCCTACTAAACTGTGTACAAAATCGTGTCTACCTTAACAGGTGAATATAGAGTAAAAATAGCTGTATTGCAAACATCACGTCGAGACAGTGAACAGGAAACTTATAATTAATTCAAAATGGTGGTAAATGATTTACGTCACGTAGTCGTTTCTCAATGACTTATTCAACATAGCTACACAGGTATTCACTCAGTATCACATTAACACAATTATTTCACATCACGCAATCATATACAACACCCAAACTAATATATATATATATATATATATATATATATATATATATATATATATATATATATAGCGTATGTATATTGAGAGATTGAGAATTGAGAGATAGACAGGTAGATAGATAGATAGATATATATATAGATAGATAGATAGATATATAGATAGATATGGATTACCTATAAGGATCCAATGCAACCTAGGCATAACAACGCGTAGTACGCCATAAATGGCTAGGTAAATAACAGATTTCACAGTGACGTAAATAGTAATGAAAGTATGAGCGTTGGCAGGATACCGCAGATGTATGTATGTATGTATGTATGTATGTATGTATGTGTGTGTATGTATGTGTATGCATATGCACACGTATATAGACAAATGGATATAAAAGTAAACATATAGACATACAGACAGATAGTTACGGCGGCAATGTGAACAACCACACATACACAAATAAAGACTGGAACACACCCACTTCACTTCACGCAAAGGCACCTGTGGTGACATGCATGACGCTTACGGAGTTACACATTCATACATACAGACAAAGTACATAATCACAAAAAACCCATACACACACATACACTCAGACACTCAGACATGCACACACACGGAGACAGAGTTAAACACACAGACATGCAGACACAAACACACATAAAAAACGCATAAACACGAACACACAAACTCACCAACACATGAATATGAAATATACATACACACAACCATACAAACATACAAATATACATCCGCACATATACACGTACATGCATACTCATAGTTAGATGCATGCATACATATATATGTATGCGCACATACATGCATACATGTGTATGCGCACACACACACTTACCCACACACGTGCACAGAAACAAACAAAAAGAACGCAGCTCGGATAACGGACAGAGCGAAAAACTATTGAAATGGTTGCAAGAGGCAAGAAAGATTTTAGAAAAATATATAAGTGAATGAGTGAAAAGTTTACCTGTGAGTGTATTAAATTATAAGGCACTAAAAGAGAATGACTCACTTCAGACACAATAGAATATGTTTCAACACACGAACTCACATAAAGAATCTTGCAAACCAAATCCCAAAATGAAATATATAGTGTATATATATAAGCAATTATAAGTAGACACTCACTTACTCATTCATATGCGGATATGCACACACGCGCACACAGACACCCACTCACAAACGTATATATATATATGTGTGTGCGTAGATAGAAAGAAGTATGCCCCTACCTCCGTATACGCACTCACAGAAATATGCTCATATATAATGCTTTAGCATTTCCTTGGTATAACGACACTAATTTCCAAACAAATATTCCAATAGCAAATGTTACTAGAAAGAAGCCAATTACCTCAACCTTTTCTTCCCATATGAATTACGATCGTGTTTATTAGGATAAAATATATATTCTACAATAATTTTTCTCCTAATGTATCATTTTGTTTTTTGACTTTCTTGACTTATTGTACGTTTCTGCCAATAGATGAGTTAACATGCACATCGTATATAGTTAGGTCATTCGATCAGAAATTAGATCAATGATATATTTCCTAGAAAATTGTAAGCAGTATGAAACTGGTTTTAGTTGTATGAGTTCCGATTATCATGGGTTTTCTCTTGTTCAAATACGGTGTTCTTTATTCAATAAATAATCCTATCATATATGCATTAGTTTAGGATCCAGCTGAAATGGCGTTATCTCTGTAAGCACATGCCACAAATGATAATAAACCGTAGAAACATGATTCCATTTCTATCCTTTCCTTCTTTATTCTACATATCAGGATGGAACTCAATTTACTCTGAATGCTATAAAAGTAATAACAATTAGGATTTTCACTCCGGTTCTTCATTATTGTCACCGACTTCTGTTACGCTCCACGGATTTTAAAAGAATGTTTGTATATATATATATTTTCTCAATGCAGGTTGGGCTTCAGAAAATGCTTGTTGCATTCAATACGTATATTTCTACACGGGAATTCTGCCCTCAAACACAGGTACGCGCACTCACATACACACACCGATGTGTTTACACACACACACACACACACATATATATATATATATATATATATGCATATATATGCGTGTGTGTGTGTGTGTGTGTGCGTATGTATATTTATATATATATATGTATATATATATATATGTATATATATATATATATATATATATATATATATATATATATATATATATATATATATATATATATATATATATATATATATATATATATATATATATATATATATATATATATATATATATATATATATATATATATATATATATATATATATATATATATATATATATGTATATATATATATATATATATATATATATATATGTGTGTATGTTTGCATGTATTTAAAAGCATGGAATTCGGTATTAGTATTCATATGGGTAAGTATTTACATATATATATATATATATATAGATAAGGCTATACCTTAGTTTAAATAAAAGCCTATACCATAGTGGATAGTTTAATATTACATCCTACCGTAAGAAGTGCACATTTCTCATTACCTAAAAAATAACTCCAGTATACAACACGCAAATCTATATTCTATATAACCTTATAAATCTGTTCATACATGGTTATTACAACACGATATCTATGCAAATTTCATCGTAATAGTTTGCCATACATTGCATCAGGAATTCAAATAACTATGACCCAAAAATCGCTTTAGCACTAAACCCTTATATTAACTTGTTTGCTGAATTGGAGATTCTTAATATAGCAGCTTTGTTTCGCCTTCTTTACACGCAGATTTGATTTTCATGTTGTTTATTTATATTTATTATGCATGATGTTTCAGTAACATTTTTCTTTTAGTTATTTATACAAGGTGAGAGTAATATCTTTCATTTCGTGTTCTTTCCTGTAGCTGTGCCGACGGAAGCTATAGTAGTAGTAGTAGTAGTAGTAGTAGTAGTAGTAGTAGTAGTAGTAGTAGTAGTAGTAGTAGTAGTAGTGGATTGGATGATGTACTTATTTATGATGTTGAATGCCACGTTAGACCAGAAATATTCAGCCTACCGTTAAACGCGGAATAGTTATCGTGTGGTATATATGATATTCAGTTGTACCTACCGAATATGTAGTCTAACGTGTTCCATTTTCTAACATAAGATTTGACTTCTGTTTCTAACACGGTAAACGGCAAAACTATTTATTTGGATTTTGGTTTGCATTTCCTAAACACGCGATTAAAATAGCCCATTTCCTTCCAAGAATAATTTTGCCATACGTACATACATTCATACATACGAACACATAAACATGTGTCTGAGTGTAGCATTGTGTGTTGTGTATTACACGTGCGTATATATATATATATATATATATATATATATATATATATATATATATATATATATATATATATATATATATATATATATATATATATATATATATATATATATATATATATATATATATATATATATATATATATATATATCTGTATGTATGTATGTATGTATGTATGCATGTATGTATGTATCGTATTTTGATTGTTATTCTGTCTGGATGATTTCTATGGGTGTTTATATAGTTTATGTGGTTATTGATAATATTTTATTCGTGTTCCATAATTAGCTGAATGTTATTAGAGGATTATAGCCATTCAATTATATCTGATAGACGTTGAACAAAACGGTTGTTTTTTTTTTTACACTCATGGGTTATTTTTATTGTTGGATATTAGGGACACTTTAGTTTTCGGAAAATTGAGAACACAAATTATTCGCTTAAAAGGATTCTCGTTACTGCTTCCGATTTAAGTATTAGAGTTTTTCATCAGATAACTAGTTCAGTAAGCAGTTTTTACGAATACTAAACGAGGAGCTGGCTCGATATCCAACAAGATAGATAAATAGATAGCGAAGGGAGAGAGAGAGAGAGAGAGAGAGAGAGAGAGAGAGAGAACAAGAGAGAGAGAGAGAGAACAAGAGAGAGAAAGAGAGAGAGAGAGAGAGAGAGAGAGAGGATATAGATAGGCAGATTGATTGACAGGTAGATAAATTGATTTATTGTTTTCTGTTTGAATTATTGATTGATTCATAGATAAATAGACTTACAGATACCAAATATATAGACAAATGTAATAACTTCTAGAAACACAAGTTATTTCAGAAATTTCAATCTAACCGAATGTATCGCATTTCTACTTTATTGCATTTCTATACTACGTAGATGTATTATCTTATCATTGGTAAATGCAGTACGTTATTTTTAATGTTTCACACCAGCAGCAGTTTGCATGTTTCGTAAGTGTCGAAATTGTATGTTAACGGTAGCCCAATTAAGTGCAGTTTTGGCTAAAGTCCACAAGATTCTTACACCGAGACGCTCTAGTATTAAGCATATAGATTGGAAATCGTGCTCCGACATTTAAAACTTCGGATTTTTAAAGAGCAATGATTATGAATTTTTCCCGGAAGATGACTAACTCTAGCAACACTCTGATGCCATATTTCAGAAGACAGCAGTGATAGGGCTTTGTATTTCATATTCAATGCATAAATGATTTTCAATTTGATACCAGGTCAGTCTTTCTTGTTATAACAGCTATATGTCATCCTTTATTGTGAAATACTACTTGATAGTTGCATTAATATTTACCGTTAGATTTTTCTTCGTTATTTGAGAATAGAACTTGGGGGTTTGTGCTGTGAACATGCGCAACAAATAACATTCGAAAGCGATTGCTTGAAGGGGATTGGTATGAACAATTAGTCGTACAAAGTTTTACAAAACATGAACTCAAACATTTTCATTTCACTTGTATGTAAAGTATTTAACACAATATAGAAACTTCTATAATCGAGTATTTTGATATGTCTACAAATCAAACTTCAATTCTCAGACGAATATAGTTGTGATAACACATGCATCATTAGTACAAATTGTGTGGGAAATATTCAAATGCCTTTGGACCACAATGATGACTTTAGTGTCTAAAATCAACTGAATTCAACTCAGTCGAGAAGCCGACACTGGAATCCCGGGATCCATCTCTATCGACAAATTTCCCCACCCCCCCAAAAAAAATTTATTTGTAAACCGTTTAATGTTTTGCAGCAGGTGTAAATATATAATTACATTTTAGTTCAGTCCTTATTGGAAAGAAAACAGTGTAAATGTGTCAATTATTTTTCGAATACCGTGTTTGGAAGGGCGAACTGGTGTCACAATCGACAGTATACAACGTAGACAAACTCAGACGGTATACATCGCAGACAAACGTTGAAAGTGTCTCTGTGCCAAATTTTAGATAATTCTTATGAAATAGTTTAGCAGCGTATAAAATGCCTTGATCTCAGTTCTTAAATACATGCAAAACTCATTATTCCAAAGTATATAAAAACGAAGTGTCGAAAGTACACTGGTGTATTTACCGCAATCTTTGCAGCAATGGATTCCGAAAACGCAACGTTATTATTCACTTGGAATGTTGTATAGGGTCTAATTAGAGAAACCATTCAGCCCTGCGTGTATTGCGACTTTCTAAAATTTCTATTTCTCAAATGTGAAAATCTATTTAATTGTCGAGGCTTCTTTTGTTAGTTCACTAAAATTTTGGTAGAGGTGAGTCTCTGATTCCTGTACTATTCTGCAGGTGCCTGACGCTACAGTCCATATTCGTGATTCCCGTTGAAAATCTAAATGCATAAAGAGGTTATGGGACAAAAATTGTGAGGAAACATGTGAGGATTTTACAAATAGTTCTAACAAAATTACATCACAGAAAATAACAAATATTGAATTCTACATTTTCCTATATATAATAACGCTCGGGAAAATAGCACACCCCTCCATGCCCCAAATTATTACAGAATCTAACTGTAGTTGCCCCAAATCCTGTGGATTATCATGTGTTAATCTGTATCATGGCTGGTAATTAACACTCTCATATGTCTGTGTATCTGTGTTTTTGTTTTTACGTTCATATAAATGAATCACTTCTTGAAGTTGTGTTCGCGCATTTAGTTAATGCATGGTCGTAGCATACGGACACGTTGATAGATCTGTAAATAGGAAGATGTTATTCTTCATTGCGAAACACCTTCTATATGACTATCCAAATATAAACTTTTTTTGTCGCAAATTTAAACAATTGAAATATGATTTAAATTATATCAATCTCACTGCAAATCATATGGGATTTTATTTAAAACAAAGGTGTCTCAAACTAAAATATAAAACTACAACAATTATTAGTGATGAAACATCAACTTCCCACGAATTATATGTTACTGAACATTTTTGAGAATGAAAATTATTCTTAAATAATTGGATAGGTGTGGAATTTAGTGTCGAAATTACAAGATAGGTATTCTTGTAGAAGGTGTTCGGGTGGAATTTGGTAGGTTGCAAAAAAGTAAGGAATAGTTAACTCAAAGTAGCCACTATCAGCTTCACCATACACTCAAGACGGCCGAGATACGTGTTGCATGCTTCCCTCTACTATCAATTTAATATAAATCTATTGCGTGCACACCATTATTACATAAATAAACCTAAGGCAAGTAGGTTCGTTTATGTGATAAACGGACATTTACATCAGTGGAAGTTCACGTCGGAATGTAATATGAAGAAAGTTAGTTAATTAGAAAAATTCAAAAGAAAAATAGACCGGCCTTTTATTTGTTACTATTTTGGGAGAAAACTTTTCATTGCCGATTTAGCATGCTACGAAAATATCCAAGAGTATTTATCAAATTTAAAATATATTACCCAACCAAATAACTGGTTCGATTTACATAATTACGTTAGGTACAATGATTCTTTTTTAACGAATGAGATGAAACTTTGACACTTATGAAACTGTAATTTTATCGCCCTACACAAGAATTAATGGTTTAATTACAATTTGATGTTGATGTTATAGAAGTAGCCAAAGTATAAAATGAATAAAACTTTAAAGATCGTTAAAATTGGTATTACTGATTAATCGCAAGCATTAAAGGCAATTTAAAAACAGCTTCAGAAAGCCGTTTGAATTGAAATTAAGGCCTTATTAAAAGATGCGGAGAACAGCTCCGTTCTCCGGACGAATTTAGGGTGCCTGAACACCTGCTGTGACTCTTCCTACTATCAACGGCTTCTTTTTCTGCGTTACACTTGCTCATGTTACGTCTTACAGACTTTACAGTGTTCACAGAGAATGGAGCATCAGTCATGATATCAGCATTTTAAGACCAATCACGGATCATTATGATACACTTAGCT
Organism: Octopus bimaculoides; assembly: GCF_046866305.1. Taxonomy (NCBI): domain Eukaryota; kingdom Metazoa; phylum Mollusca; class Cephalopoda; order Octopoda; family Octopodidae; genus Octopus; species Octopus bimaculoides. The sequence goes on along the minus strand of NC_142946.1, from coordinate 13,220,499 downwards.
CATTTCCACTATTCAGCCGGCTTCCTCTCTTTCATGTTAGCTAACTTTTTGTTAACTGGAACACTTCGTTTCATATTCTCTAACGCCACTAGTTGTTCACCAATGCATCAAGTTGTTCCACTAAAAAGGAAACACCAACAAATATGAGATTTAGACCGAATATCCTAATTTTACCATAATATTTATGTTGTTAAGATAAAGTTGGGAACAGGAGTGGCAAGTAAAGAAGGAAGTTTTCTGTGAATCGTCTTTTCAAATTTGTTACGCTATAATAGATCTTTTTCCCAACAATTTTATAATCGGAGAAAATCTGAGTATACATGCAGCCCTTGTTGAGAAGGAAGTTGTTTACGGTGCCGTAATATTAAAATCACACAGTGTAGAGCTTATAAAAAAAAACTGTTGGATCTCCATGAAAGTGGCAATGGCGTGTGATTTTCTACAATGTATTAAATCAATTTTGAGAAAAAACTAAATATATGGCCATTAAATATTGCATCATAGCCTGCTTTCTCTGATTCCTCGTATTAACAGTGAGAAATGCCGATTTAGTATCATAATTTTTTGTTTGGTTTTGTTTAACTATATGGAATAACATAGACAAAAGAACTGCATATAACTATATGGAGTAACATAGGCAGAACATCAGCATCTTTTTATTCATTCTGTGTTCTTTAAGTTATGGAATAATAAGCAATACGGTACATGAAATTACTTTCAATATTTTATATTCCAATCTCCAATGTCCTAATTTGTATGGAATATAATGTCCAAATTTAATATAATCATTTAAACATTGAATGTTTTAATATGAACATCATATATTTTTAATAAATATTCATTCTTTTTTTTAATAAAAGAGTTCACCTGATTTCAATTCAAGTTCATATAATTTAAATCGCAGTTCATTTGCTTCAATTTGAGACACGTTTGTTTTAATTATAAAATGTGTTTATTTTAAATTGAAATTCAGATGACTTAATCATTATTCATGCTGTTTTAATTTGATTGTTCCAAGTTGTAAGGTCGAAAACTCACTTTGCAAGTGCAAATAGAAATTTTACGCCAACTCGTTGTAGTGACCAAAGTCTTTTTGCCATCAGCTAACTACAAGCTAGTACCGTTTAAAATCCAATTTAGGTACGTAACTACACCAATACAGAATTTAAAAAAAATATTCCTCCCACGTCTCCATAGCGACTTATATACTCAGCAAATAGAGTCAAAAATGACGGCTAATTGTAGTATTTTATATATAAGTACGGTACAAAACAAGTTTTAGTTTGATAATTCTTTTATTACCAATCAATTCATGAAAAATCTATCTGCAACTAACATCCTTTGCTTGTTTTCTTCACACATATTTAAAAGTTTTTCTTCCTTCTTCTATCACTTAAGGCCACATAAAGCCGACCGTGACTAAATATGGGGGCTGGCAAGTAAATACCAAATACACAGAGTTGAAAAGCTGTTTGATTTTTCTTTACAGCGTTGTATGTTCACCATCTCACTTCCATAGTACACACACGCACGCCCCCCCCCACCCACATACACCTACATCCAGATATATTCCTTTTAAATACACTCACATATATAGACAGAGTTGAAACGCTGATATTTTTTCACCGTAGAATTTCCATCATTCTACTACCAGTTTGACATCATCCCTCCTTCCTTATTCATCTATCACCCCTACTTTCCTTATTCATATGTTGTGAACGAGAAAAATCATAAGAGTATTAATATAGTAGATGATATAGACCATTACAATATCCTCGTACGCAACGTAACACGTTCGACAAAATTTATCCAGCAAAATACTTTCGTTAATTTGTTTCTTTATTAATGCAAGTAGAAGGATAATTAGAATGTATATAGTTCTGATTCTATAGCTCATGTATGTAAATGCTGAATTTTAAACGCACGATCCTTGTATTAATATACGGCATGTTTAAATTATTTTCTTGCATTAAGACTTATCATCTCTATATTTTCATTTCTCCCAGAGATAAACTGAAATTTCATTTTACATTAATATTTTAATAATTGGCTGACATCTGATAATTTTGGATGTGATGTTTGATTAGTTATTTGGCTTTTATCGCGAATAATTACGAAATGAATTTCAAAATACTAATCCGAGTTTTATCACTATAGAGTAAAAAAGAATTATAGGTATAAAAATACATGTACGTACACGTTTGTAAATACATATAACTTACACACATACAAACACACAGAAACACCCCCTACACACACTTATATGCATGTATATGTATATATATATATATTCATATATATGATTGTATGGAAATGTACGCCTACACATGCACACTCAAAGATGAACATACGCTTGCCGATTATACGGCTTCAAATTAGCGTTCTAGAACCAAGATAATGTGCTATCTAAACTTCGTTCTGACATCTTGGCTGTAACATGCACTAAAATAAACAGTTGACATCGAATAAGTTTCGATCCTAAACTACAGCAATATCGTACATTCTAACCTAAGAGAGCTGTCATTGCGAGTTGAAGTAAATGGCTTTTAGAATATATGATTCCGGTTCTATATTTAAGAGATGAAGGATTGTGTGCATTATTTACATTCTTTACATTCAACGGATATTTGTCCTCATGTTTCTGATGAGGACAAATATCCGTTGAATGTACATAATATAAATAATGTAAATAATGTGAATAATGCTTATGATTCCGCGTTCTCATGAAGTGTGCATTTGCATGTGCGAAACTTTAGTTCATAAGACTCTAAGATACAAGCCTGTCCTAATGGCATTCACATGCTTACGGCTATTCCTGCTAACCTCAGAACAGACATGTTGTGGACGAAAATCATATATCTACTTTCGTTGGCTATGCCTGACCAAGTTACTAATACCCACATGTGCACACATATATATACATACACACACATATATATATATATATATATATATATATATATATATATATATATATATATATATATATATATATATATATATATATATATATATATATATATATATACAGGTCATGAGAGGTAATGGTGTCATTAAGACAAAAAGGTGTCAAGTAATGCTGAGTAAGTGGTATGGATACACCACAGTTAAGCTCCATCTTCTCACACCGCCTCTGATGAAGGGATATAATAAATATCATGGGAACAGCCATATGCCATTCTATTTATAAATGTTCTAAAATCTTCACAGCCTTGTTTTTTATCGCGTTCTGAAAAAAAAAATATACACACACACACACATACACACACACACACACACACACATACATACATATATATATATATATATATATATATATATATATATATATATATATATATATATATATATATTCTTTTATTCTATTACTTGTTTCAGTCATTTGACTGCGCCCATGCTGGAGCACCGCCTTTAGTCGAATCAAATCAACCCCAGGATTCCTTCTTTGTAAGCCTATTACTTATTCTATCGGTTTTGTTTGCCGAACCGCTAAGTTACGGGGTCCTAAGCACACCAGCATCGGTTGTCAAGCAATGTTGGGGGTGGGGACACTGCTGACCTCCCCTGTTCGAAGGTTATAAAGGACACAGGTTTCGTGTGTCACATAGCTAGCTAGAGGCGATGGCTTCTTGGAGCTAATTCACGGCAGCTTTCGTCCTAATTTTGGGACTGCCATGTTGGCTTGGCGATAACTATTAATTTCCAGTACCGCTGCCGTAGTCTCCTTTAGAGAGACTTAGAAATATTAATAACTCTATTTCTGAAAACCAGTGGATAGATTCCACTGAAATTAGATAAATAACCTTCGAGCAGATAGTCAGCAGCGCCGCCTGGCTAAGGCTTGGCTGCTCTGCATTGACAAGGGGCAACACCCTGAAACTAGTCTAGTCTGCAGATGCCAAACCAGCAGGGGGACACTGCTGACCTCCCCTGTTCGAAGGTTATAAAGCTCACAGGTGTCGTGTGTCACATAGCTAGCTAGAGGCGATGGCTTCTTGGAGCTAATTCACGGCAGCTTTCGTCCTAATTTTGGGACTGCCATGTTGGCTTGGCGATAACTATTAATTTCCAGTACCGCTGCCGTAGTCTCCTTTAGAGAGACTTAGAAATATTAATAACTCTATTTCTGAAAACCAGTGGATAGATTCCACTGAAATTAGATAAATAACCTTCGAGCAGATAGTCAGCAGCGCCGCCTGGCTAAGGCTTGGCTGCTCTGCATTGACAAGGGGCAACACCCTGAAACTAGTCTAGTCTGCAGATGCCAAACCAGCAGGGGGACACTGCTGACCTCCCCTGTTCGAAGGTTATAAAGGACACAGGTTTCGTGTGTCACATAGCTAGCTAGAGGCGATGGCTTCTTGGAGCTAATTCACGGCAGCTTTCGTCCTAATTTTGGGACTGCCATGTTGGCTTGGCGATAACTATTAATTTCCAGTACCGCTGCCGTAGTCTCCTTTAGAGAGACTTAGAAATATTAATAACTCTATTTCTGAAAACCAGTGGATAGATTCCACTGAAATTAGATAAATAACCTTCGAGCAGATAGTCAGCAGCGCCGCCTGGCTAAGGCTTGGCTGCTCTGCATTGACAAGGGGCAACACCCTGAAACTAGTCTAGTCTGCAGATGCCAAACCAGCAGGGGGACACTGCTGACCTCCCCTGTTCGAAGGTTATAAAGGACACAGGTTTCGTGTGTCACATAGCTAGCTAGAGGCGATGGCTTCTTGGAGCTAATTCACGGCAGCTTTCGTCCTAATTTTGGGACTGCCATGTTGGCTTGGCGATAACTATTAATTTCCAGTACCGCTGCCGTAGTCTCCTTTAGAGAGACTTAGAAATATTAATAACTCTATATATATATATATATATATATATGTATATATATATATATATATATATATATATATATATATATATATATATATATATATATATATATATATATATATATATATATATATATATATATATATATATATATATATATATATATATATATATATATATATATATATATATATATATATATATATATATATATATATATATATATATACACATGAAAACATAAATGCCTGTATATACTTACTGTTTGCTTCCGTTAACATTCGCTTTCAAAGAACTCAAGACACTACAATACGGAACGCTATCGAATTTCCTTCTCGATCCCTAGACATTAATCATTCTGTAAATTAGAAATGTGTTAAAGATTTAATGACTGAATAGACAACGGTAAGGGCTACCAACGAACGTCAATAAAAGGTTTCAACGTACGTTTTATATCGGGTTAACTTTCTGCCCATATGTTGATTATAGGTTTATAAAATTCCTAACAAAACACTTTTCACTTTCGTATACTTACAATGGTTGTCGGTGCAGGCTATACAATACAATTGTTGGATGTTCCTTATATATTGACACAACAATAGAAGTTTGCTGTAGAGGCTTCCAAGTAAAATGAGCTAGAAATATAAATATAAAAATATTAAACAGTTTATAATGTAGAACTCTAATAAAATAAAATACTAGTTGTTCCGCCTCTCCGTTCCACTATACAGTAATTCATTAATGCACGAATACCCAGAAGTTCATGAGTTTAAGATGGAATATATTTTAATTCCCACAAGGAAAACAACCTGCGTTCAATAACATTTTCTTTTAAATATATATTCGTGAACAAATTAGATTAAATGATTAGCACGTGAAATCAAAGAACTCTTAAAACATAATGTCCCAAATAGTTACCATTTAAGTAGTGACGATCATGTATTACTGACGTAGATTTTTTTACAATATGTAGTAAAATAGCGTTATTGGTGTATTGTAAATGACAGATATTCTAGACATATCCCTTTATAACATACATAAAATTTATAGTGCTAAACTGCTACAGGTATTGAGAATAAAGCTATATATATATATATATATATATATATATATATATATATATATATATATATATATATATATATATATATATATATATATATATATATATTTATATTAGCAGATTAACAGATAGGTACACATCTATATCCATATGCAGTATACACATATATATATATATGAATATAAGCGCATATGTGTGAGCGCGTGTGTGTGTGTGTGTGTGTGCGTGTGTACACACATTTATGTGTATTTATATATATATATATATATATATATATATATATATATATATATATATATATATATATATATATTTAGTTCATAGATGAGAATCAGATATTCTCTGTATAGAATATACTTCGTAGTGCTCAGGAGATTTTCGACGTCAGCCGTAGAAGTAAATGTAGAAGCCGTGTAGAAGTAAGTGTAGGGATAAGCAATTTATACAGCTCAATTTATAAAGTATATCAGATACATGAAATACTAAACAAATGTACTATGTTTATAAACATATAGCGCCCACTTACACTGAATACAAACGAAATCGAGTATTAAAGGGACTAATGTAACAGGTGTTTGTAGAGACTCGGTTTTCCGAAATAATTTTGGTAGGTTGATTCCATCCTCGGGTGAGACGAATTTCCGACTTCAGGGAAGATATCTTACATCTGTAGTGGTGAAAGTAAGACCAAACCTTTTATTTTTCAATACGGTTTCTATTCTGTGTAATTCGGAACTCTTTGTATATACGAGGTTCAATCAATAAGTATCAGGCTTGTTGCCATAGTAGCGAAGCTATAGCACGCACAGTATAGCCTCTGAATACAGATTGACCGTGACCTCTGGTGTTCAGGTGCCATAAGGATGGACATTCTAGCTCACTTCCGCTGTTTAAAGCAGTGCTTTGAAGTGGCGTTTGTAGCGGGTGATCGTCGCATTGACAATGTCAGTAAGTGTTTTCATGGCGATACCTGCTCAGAAGTCTACAAAAATTTGCAGAAAGCGTATGGAGAAGAGTGTATGAGCCGCACACATGCGTACGCGTGGTCTAAAAGTTTCCACTATGGCCGACAAAATGTCGGCTTTCACGAAGATTGTGGGGAACCAGCAACCAGCAGAACAGAAAAAACCTTGTAGATGTGCCTGCAGCTGTGAGGGGAATCATCGAATAAACATCCGTGATTTATCAGCAGATTTTCAGATTAGTTAGAATTCAGTTCAGTCTCTTATCAATGAAAATTTAGGTATGAGACGCGTGTCTTTCAAAGTTGTACCAAAACTGCTTTCTGCGGACCAAAACGTATCTCGGGTTTAATTCAGTTTCACTAAATCTTGATTATGTCAAGAACGATGAAAACTTTTTCAGAAGTCGTGTAGACTTCTGAGCAGAAATCACTAAGCTTTTTCCAAAATTTGATGCTCAACTTTCTCTGTCATGGTCAATGCGATAAACACACACTACACACGTTACTTCCAAGCACTGCCGCTAACAGCGAAAGTGAGCTAGAACTTTAAGGCTTAATGCGCACACTGAGCAGAGTTCACGGTGAATATGTGCCAAGTGATTTCCCCCTGAGCTCTTTAGCTTCGTTTCAGCTACAACAGCTGTGTGATACTTATTGATCAGACAACGTAAGCATACATACATTTTCTATATTTCATGCATTTAATGTGTTAATATGCATTATATGTTAACATGTCTAACTTGCTGATCTCCACATGTACGCTTATATGTATGTATGTATGTATGTATGTATCAAAAAGGCTTGCTTCGGATTCAATGATTCTTCAAGTTTCACAGACCTTATCGTTACCTCCCACCTCAGGCCTATATATATATATATATATATATATATATATATGTATATATATATATGTATATATATATATATATATATATATATATATATATATATATATGTATATATATATATATATATATATATATATATATATATATATATATATATATATATATATATATATATATATATATATATATATATATATAGAAATTTTAGGAAATGCGCTAGAAGAAGGATTCTTTGTATAATCCATCGGCTATGTAGAGCTACATATCTGTTGAAGTGTCAGAGAAAAGAAACGTCTGTCAAGTTGAATATTAGCAATGTCATTCGGCTCAACTAAGTACGAGCAGGCAGATGATACCGTGCTGTGAAACTGTTTAAAATAGTAACATATTGTAGAATTTCTCATTTTAGAAGCATTATATCATGAAGGATGAATGCCATATTGCTGAAAATATTCGAAAATAAATTTAGATGATTACGTTGTCTCTACTGTTATTTTACAATAGGTATAGCGTACACGATATTCAAACATATACACGCGGTTAAACGTAGCGGAAAACACAAACAAATACAGGCACAGACACAGACATGCGCATGCACAAACACACACACGAATACAAATACGCACATTTATATAGAATACATGTGGAAGAGACAACCATTTTACTCTTTCATTCAAATTTCTATAGTGAAATTATTTACATGCATGACTAATTTCGACAAGCATTACTTCTACGCCTTTGTTCTTCAATACACTTTTGCATACTTAATCACTTGTTCGGCATATGAACTTCAGTATGGGAATGAGTGGCATTTCATATTAAAAGACACCACTTGAAATGTTTACATATATTGTATTCAGTCAAAATATTTTATAATTTGGAATGAATGTTTAATGGAAATATGCTTTATTTGAAAATCCTTGATAACAATGATTTTCCGGATTAAAAGGGAACATGGCAACTCTTATATGAAAACTAATTAAACGTTCTGTAAAATATGCACATGAAAAACCTGCTTCGTTCTTCTATCATCATTAGTGATCTACCATATTCTTATTTGTATTCATCAGATATTACAATTTCTTAGGGATTATATCTATAGGATTGAAATAAAAATGCGTTCACATATCAAGTAATTTCATATAATGATGGAAATGTATTACCCAAAATGCCTTTCATTTTCAGATATGTTCTAATGTAGAAAGACACATTTATTCTTAGTGTAATCATCTGAACCACGGAATTCAATAGACATGGCGTACTGAGTTTCACTTTTGTACTAAAGAAATATCCAGTTATTCAAAATCTATGCCCCCAGATATATCATGCTTTCTTATTTGAAAATTTAAAATAATTATGCTTATACATCTTCATAGAAATATGTGTCTCCTTTCTTCGCATAGAATTAAGTAAATAGTTTATGTATTTTGTCATGATAGTTCTGAGATATTTTAGTACACATGTGTAATGTATTGCTTGTTAAATTTGAAAAGCACTATGTTGCAATCATGTACAATTTAGATGTTCCAATGCTTTCATGTTTCAGGTTACCTGAAGGAAAATCTTATTTCATTATTCCAATAATTCTATATTACATTCTTTCATCATCAATTCTTTTTGTTAGATTTTATTCTCTTCGTCTGGCACCATGAGGGTGCAAGTTATATTACCGGATCCATTCATACTGCTATACATTCACGAGTCAAAACAAAGAAACAAACCTATATGTATATTCCTAATTACTGAGATTTTAACTGTCAATACCTATTATATATGATATAGCAAAGAATCGTTTGCGTTAGAGAAGTAATGTATCTGTTTAAAATGGAAGGCACGTAGACTGGTATAGTAGAAGATGAAAGTATCTACAATTACAGGTCCATAAAAATAATTGCCTCGTAGAGAGTTGGAAAAACCAATAATTGAAGAGTTGAAAGACTCGCACGAGAAATTATATCATAAATGCTGGTATCCTCGTAGACCGCATAAAGTTCAGAAAAATAAAAAGTTCGTCTTGCATTACCATAATCCATTTTTTTTTTGTTGATTTTCGTTTTACAAACGTATGCGAACATTTCAATTGGTTTGCTTCAAACGTCTATATTGGTACTTGAGTTCTCGACCCGCAGGGATAAAACGCAAAGTAGACACTACACATTTTATAAAATACTATAAATCAGTTTCAGAGAATAGCGCGTTTGTCAAAACGACAAAAGGCAATAGAATAATGTATAATTAACTTACTAGACATTGTTCTATATACGAAATATTCTCATCAATAATTACACCGCTTGCTAAATCACTGTATAATAAATTATGTGCAGCACGAACTATACATTAAATACAAAACACTATGAAAAATTATCATAATTCAATATCTGACATTAGGAAACTTATTAATCTTGTAAAAGCAAGTGTCAGTAGAGTATTGGCTGGTTTACATTATATTAAGCAAAGTATATTTGATAAAACTACTTTGCTCTTTATTCAGTTATATTGCTTATTAGCTCCATCGTAAATATATTACATGTGGTGTATGTTTTCCTTTGTATGAGATGATATCTGATTACAAACGTATATACTTTCATACCTCCACATATAGACATACTTACATAGGTATGTACGTATATATATATATATATATATATATATATATATATATATATATATATATATATATATATACATGCATGCATATAGACACAAACCTATATAAAATATAATTATAAAACAGCTGTAAATGATATATACATATATAGTTGGAGAGGCACATACATTCACATACATATAGATACACACACAGACATATAGATAAATACCTATATTAGTGTTTTTATAAGTGTAAAATAATGAGATGGATGAAAGGGAGAGAGAAAGAGAGAGAGAGAGAGAGAGAGAGAGAGAGAGAGGGAGAGAGAGAGAGAGAGGGAGAGAGAGAGAGAGAGAGGATGGGAGAATGCGTCAGAAGGAGAGAGATTATATTCATGTATATCTTTATACAGCTGAATATGTTCTTAATTTATGCGTACGTACCGCCCGAAATATTACACCTTGGATCTTGTATAGACAGAAATCTATAAATCGGATTACCATTTCGTGTGCTATTCCTTGTGAAGATAACACAATATCTTCTATTCTTTTATTGCTTAGTCCAGATATAGGTAATGCTTACTCAATATGTAGAATGCCTCCAATGTCCGTGAAAGAGAACGTGGAAATGATTGAAAGTGAATGTTATGACCGATTACTTACAATAGTGTGGAACACATTAAAAGTTCCTCAGAAGTCAGTTGTTGTTTTCCCTCTGTAACACGTATTACGTTTACAATGCTAATAGTTCAGAATAGACTTTGGTTTCAAAACACAAGATAAAAAAACGGAACTCAAATATTCTCTAACAATAACGTGCTCTTACTGCCTGAGATTAGTCGCACGTTTATCGATCTGTCAGTATAACGGAGAGTGAATAGCTTAAAGCGCTCTATCTAGTGCAATAAAATTGTAACATACCCGTCTGCACATCCATTTAAATCAAAGAACATGTAAGCATACACACATGCTATTGCCTGCTTGTGTTGCTTGTATTTGTGGGGATATATGACCTAAGTAGAAATATCTGTTCTTGTCACAGATTATCCCCCAACGTGTAATACAAACTATATCAGATATAATATTCAAAATTACCATTCCTCTAAATATTGCACCCTTCACACATTGTCACACTTCTTGCCTCCGAAATGTCAGTTTCCTTCGGTAACCTAAAAAATACGATCTCCTATATTTATATCCATTTTTGGTGTATGAAATCGTCTAAATTTAAAGAAACACGTGCGTCGATGTGACTGTGTCGTGGAAAACTTTCTTCCGAACCACATGGTTTCGGGTTCACTCCTGTGAAGCACTAACTGCATTCCTGCTTGAGTGATCGGAATTATACCGTGATGGCATCTAAGATTTACAGAGAGTAAACATTTTTTTTTCCGAAGTATTTTCTGGGTATGAATAAGGTCATTCCTCAACGCACATAGTTTACACTGGTCAACATGTAGGCGTTGCTGGAAGAGTCTTCATTGATGGTATAGCCATTCCTTGTTAGCGTCATATAAAAGTGGTAGAATGTGATAAAAGTGTAATGGACGATGAAATGATTATTACATTTTAAGTATAATCTATAATCAAAACGATAGTCGCATAATCAAATAAACCTTGTGTTCGGAATCCTTTTCCAAGGGAGAGTGATTTTGGCATCATATATAAGAGTTAAATGTGCATTACGTTTGATTGCCAATGGTTACGAAAGAAGGTGTGATTGTATAGTCATGGGTAAATGTGTACGAAGTGACAGTGATTCGAACAAACGCAAACATTACGACAAATTAGCACTAATATAGTAAAAGTAAGATCGATCTATATTACACACATCCTGAATGTGTAAGTTGTGAGTTTGACAAATCTCCAAGATATTACCCGCCAAGTTTTACTGGGTATTTTCCATTGGAATGTGCGTGGCAGCGACAACGGGAAGCATTGTAATATCGGGTTCAACATGTTATCAAATATTCTCTTTCGACAATCAGTGTTATGTTGTTATATGATAATATTCAACTACATCTTTAGTTGAGATTTCCTTATAAGGTAGTAACAATAATGAGGAGTGAAAGAACGAGAGAATATTAAACACGTTTTGTTGCTGTAAATTATTCAAAACTCTTCACGTGTTAGAAAAATTATTCTAAAATTAATTATGAAGTAAAAAAAAAAACAACAACAACAAAAGAAGGCAACAAATGTCAAATGTTGATATCGAAATTATGAGTAAACTCTCATTGCTGATGAATATCAATACACTATTCTAATTTCTCTGTTGCAAAAGCTTTATACTACAATGAATACTAATTTCCTAGACATAGTCACCATATTTATTATTCATAAAATCCATGTTCACCTTTTTATTTCATACGGCATCGCAATAGTTTAAATGTTTTCACTCGACATTTACTGTATTTAATATATTTATTAAGATTTTTTCTGATTTCATATCAATATTTTTTAGTTTATTCCCCAATATCGGATCCTTGGTGCAAATACGTATGGAGATGTCTTAACTGATCCTATTTGTTAAGAAATGTCTAAAAATGTTTTTAACAAACAAGACTATGCTATGTTTATTGTATCTTAATATCATAAATTATTAAGGCAGCGCTTTTTTATACATTTTTAAAAATATTTCCATTTGCACAATTTATTAATTACTATATAATTCTAATTCTTTCAATTATTTCTCATTAATATTCTATTTGCATTAAATGCTTGTCACCACATTTTTTTTTAATGATTACCTCATTATGCACAGAATTTTCCTAGAACAAATGCTGGAAGCTATGACTGATATATTTGCTGATTTGTCTCATAACATTCTCTCTTCCAATGAAATGACGAATTACAGCAAAAGATAATAATAATCATTATATGAATCCTTGAGCCGATCATAAATAAACTATGATTCACCAAGAAGTTGATATGTGAAATGTTATTCTGTTACGCTGATGGAGTTAAAGGTCAATAAAATTGTTGATATTTTTGTTGGAAAAGCAGACATTCTGTATGTCTCTGCGTCGCTTCTATTCTCGGTAATTCGGTTTACAGTTACCAGAAATAAATATCATATTTGTGAAACTTTCGCCTACACGTGTTCATTTGCTGTATAATTATTCGAATTTAAATATATTATTAAAGTATTGTCGCGTCTTTATTGATTCCATTTGTTATTCTTTAGTATTGGAACTGAAAGACCAAATGGTATTTCAGTAATTTTCATATTGTTATAAAAATATTATTGTTATTCCTGAGAGTAAAGTGTGATTCATGAAGTGAACATGTGGTGCCATCAACTTAACACCGCTATTAGCAAACCGCGTTTAAATTCAACAAATAAAGCGCCGAAATGTCAGATTCATTACAGTAGTTTACAGTAGGCATTTTGTTATTGGTTTCAACTCTCCCCGGTTTGCGTTCCAACCCTCCAGAAATTAACTACGTCATTCATCCTTTGAGTCTCATTAAATTTACTCGAATAAAGAGCGTCGATTTGGCTATCTTCCAGGAGGTCTGTTACGTTATTATATGATACTTGTTCCAAATATTATCGTTCTGAAAATAACATCTGCTATGGCATTGGTTACGATTTGTTTCCAATCACATCTATATATTTTCCCTTTCGTAAGATATCTGACATCAATAAAGGTAAATTGGAGTCATGAAATAATGATTTCTCATTAAAGAACATTAAATTGACAAGCTATACTGATAGAGAATCCTGAAGAATATATACAATTGTAATTACTATAAACATGCATTGATTCGATGTGAATTATTATCTGTGAATTTGTAACGTATTTGGAGCCGAGACCAAGATGAATTCAAATAGTCGCTTAATCATTTGGCAAGTTATCTTCAAATATCTCTGCAATCATGTTTGATGATATCCCTAGCAATAACAGCTAAATCTTCAAGATTGCGAAGTCCTTGCAGTTGTTAGGATGCTGGATAGATTGCAGTGCATTGTTTACTTGTTTGCATAGTCTTAAATGATCACATGGCTTAAAGTACTCCCTATCCGTATTTTATACCCCCCCACCCACTTTTTTGCGCATATACGTAGAATAAAATAGATTTGTGTATAACTTACCCAATTTTCCCAACAGTTAATTGTTGATATCCGGAGGGTAAAAAAGCTTCATTTTTACTGCCCTTACTTCTCTCAGCAAAAGTAGTGCCTAAATGTTGGATAAGACAAAAAAGGGAGCTAATTATATAATTTATTCAAATTTAATCCTCTATATAATTCACTTCATTATCAAGGACATCAGTATTTTAATTTCAATGGCGAAAAACACTTTTGGCGTTGATGAAAATAAGAAAGAATGGTCACTTACGAGAAGTGCTCTCACGTGATCGAGAAATGCTTTGATTCTTCGTATTTCTAGCAATGCTGGTTGACACTAACAACCACCTATACTTTAGATATAAATGTATGTAGATAAAATAATACACACACACACACACACTCACACACACACACACACACACACACACACACACATATATATATATATATATATATATATATATATATATATATATATATATATATATATATATATATATATATATATATATAGATATAGATATATATTTGCTTGTGTATGTGTGTGGAGGCGAAATGCCTCAGTGGATAGTGCGACGGACTCGCGGTCATAGCATCGCGTTTTCGATTCCAAGACTGGGCGGTTTGAGTGTTTGTTGAACGAAAGACACTTAAAACCTCCACTTCAGGACGCTTCGGCACGCGGTTGTGGCGAACCCTGCTGCACTATTTCACCACACATTTCACTCACTCTTTGGTTCTGCTTCTGTTGTACCTCTGTTTCATTTGAATCAAACTGTTTTTTTTACATATACCTAGCTCTCAAAGTTTCACCCTTCGCTCTGTCTCTCTCTGTATGTGTGTGTGTGTGTGTGTATGTGTGTGTGTGTGTGTGTGTGTGTCTGTGTGCCTGTGTGTGGGTGCGCGTGTGTGTGAAGTTCATAGACTGGGATTCGTTTACTATTTTTTTAAATGTATAAAGACCTAAATAGTTTAATAGATTTGTTTGATTCTCATAAATTGGGATTGCTATGCTGCAAATATCATGCTTCTGATTCGATTTAAAAGTCTCTCTTTTTATAGAGAGAAAATGGCTCCTCATAGTAACTGTTTTGGTTACGAGTTTATTGGCAGAGGATTATCACATTATTAGATTTTGAAACTTCCCTGCTAAGTCCATTCATTAATGTAACCTTACAACATGTTTGGCGCCGTAAGTTACATCAGTCACGGTTGATTGAATCTATTTAGTGACAATTCACAACATTGTTGGATGTCCAAATTCAACCTACCAAGTGTAGTCGAGGATTATGTATGATTATACAAAGGACGTTTTGTAGGTTGCCCATTATGTCTGTGCGTTAATAGCATATAACTATTTTTTGAACGAATTGAGACTGACGCACTTGAGTCTAGTTGCATTCACAAAAGACACTCTAAATTTAATCTATGAAGTGGATGAGTGGTGACGAGTTATTTCTACGTAGCCCAGTGGTTGAATTAGTACAGTTTGTAACTATGTGCGTAGGTATCATATCTCATTCTACACAAAATTTATGCACTAATGTCTTACGGAAAAATCTTATGATTATGCCCATATTTTAGGTTGTTACGTCCATAAATTCAACGTGTCAAACGCCAGAATAAGTTTGTGTGTGATGGGATTTTGGTGAATTTAATTATAGTATATTCAACCTTGGTTTCAATATTCCTATGAATATAGTTCCTTTGTTCATCAATGATTGGTCTGCGATATAAACTGAACAGAACGAATGTAAATAGAAACGCAATGCGAGAGAGTATTTTCTGCTCATATGCCAACGAGTCCGCTCAGTGAGATCCGTATAGGGTGTGTGTGTGGGCGCGCGCGTGTGTG
The DNA here is from genome assembly GCF_046866305.1 of Octopus bimaculoides. Classification (NCBI taxonomy): domain Eukaryota; kingdom Metazoa; phylum Mollusca; class Cephalopoda; order Octopoda; family Octopodidae; genus Octopus; species Octopus bimaculoides. The sequence continues at coordinate 13,204,272 of NC_142946.1, read as the reverse complement.
TGTTGGTGTGTGTGTGTGTGTGTGTGTATGTGTGTGTAAATGTGTATCTATGTCTGTCCCCCACCACCCTTTGGAAACCGTTGCTGGTTCCTTTACATCACCAAAGTTAGTGTTTCGGCAAGAGAGACCCATAGTCTCCGGCTCAAAAAAAAATAAAAACAGTACTGGTGTCGGTGCATTTGTCTAAAAATTGTTCAGCGTGTTTCTCCACCATGGCCACAATCTAATCACTGAAGCAAGTAAGGGATAAAAGACAAATAAATATATAAATATATCGCTACAAAAGTTTTCAGAATTTTGAAACCACATTCATATTTTTTTTCTGTTTTCGTATGTACGAGGGTGAGTCAAAAAGTAATGCCATTTTGTTTAGGACAAGTATAATTACTAAGACAGGAACATATATCATACAACAAAATGAAGCTGGACAACTGTGGATCACATCCCTACTTCTCAACATAGTGACCATTTTTCTCTATAGCAATGTTCCAACTTCGAAATGGAGCATGTATAACAGTCCCGTAAAATTATGTTCACTGTTCTTCACTACCTCCATACTCATCAGATTTAGCGCCCTCAGGCTATCATCTATTAGGCACCAAGAAAGAGGGTTTGAGAGGCAAATATTATTCCAGTGATGACGAAGTGATAAGTGTGCTCAAAGAACAGTCAGCAGTATTTTACGGGGCAGGGAGACATGCTCTCATTCGAAGGTGGAACATTGCTATTGAGAGAAACGGTGACTATGTTGAGAAGCGGGGGTATGATCCACAGAGGGCCAGCTTCATTTTCATGTATGATACATGTTCCTGTGTTGGTAATTATACTTTTCCTAAACAAAATAGTATTACTTTTTGACTCACCCTCGTATACCACGCATCTTTTACAGAATTTGCAATTGAAACACAAAGAATAAAATTATTTCTCGACAAGATCAACGCTAATTTCGGAATATTTCAACTGAGCCACCATGGTCTTCACGGAATATACATATACATTGAAAATTAAATAGGTCTCGTTATAGATCATTCATATTAAGTAACGACAATCGATTGAACACGTTGTCTAGCAAGTCTGTGATGCCGTTAGACTGGCACCATATCTATCGAAACAGAATGAAAAAAAAATCTATAAAGAAGATGCTAAATGAAAGTTGCCTAAGTTTTCTTTATGGAATTTTAAAATACAAATCTGGAGTACCATTTTTCCTAAAGCGTAGCGCTTTAGATTAATTTCCAGCAAACAATAAAAATAGTAACACGTAAACAAAACGATTTTCTATAATCATATACGTTCTGTGTGAGAAGATAAGTTAAAGACGATTTTAAAAGTAGTGTGATATTTTTGTTCGCATGGAACACGTTTTTTAAACAAGACATGTAATAATAATAGTGGTAGAAGTAATTATATTGCGATTTATCATTTAGTTTTCAAACTACTGAACATGCTGGAAGTTACCTCAGCGTTGTACCGTATTATTAGAATGGAGATCATAGAAATATACGCGATATTTACATACATGTATATATATATATATATATATATATATATATATATATATATATATATATATATATATATATATATATATATATATATATGTATATATATAAGCAATGTTATATGTATATATATATATATATATATATATATATATATATATATATACATATAAGCAATGTTAATTCTTTAAATGGAGTATTAACAGTAACTGCACGATAAAGTGTAGTATATTGCCACTTAAGTGTGGGTGGATGTTACTGTTGCTTTTAGCCCCAGGAGGACATCTCCTCCAGCTGGCTTATCGACACACTACTGTGTCCTGTTTGCCAAGGGAAGTTATCTCTCCCATCATGATCTGTAGCACGAACGGACCCGGGTTTCAGGGTTACTTCCCTTCGTCAGCGTCCGCTAGCTACTGATCTCTGATGAGAGAGATAAATCATTGGCAATCTTATGTATACTTTTCCAGTGAAATTCTTCACTGATATCGAAAAGGTGAAAACAAGCAATGTTAATATATATATATATATATACATATACATATATACATACATGCATAAGTAGACACATAGATATGCATATATCTATATTTATTTATCTCATATATCTATACACACACACATATACATATATATATTTATTTATATATACATATCTATATATGTATATCCACTTATCTATCTATATGTATATATATATATATATATATATATAGAGGGTAAAATTAATTACTTAAGTAATTAATAATGTTACCATGTAGTCCGTACGTTAAAAAGACCTGTCTTGATAAATTATACAAAATATTCTATAACTGTATACATAATTTTTGTCCCTCAACGTCACTTGACAATCGATGATGGTGTGTTATCGTCCCCGTAATTTAGCAGTTCGGAAAAAGAGACCGATAGAATAAGTAGTTGGCTTAAAAGATTAAGTCCTGGGGTCGATTTGCTCGACCAAAGGCGGTGCTCCAGCATGGCAGCAATCAAATGACTGAAACAAGTGAAAGAGTAAAAGAGTAAAAAGACTATATATACATACATATATATGGCCGGTAGGTTATGTGTGGAGAGGGACTGCATTATTTATATAATTAATGTATTTCTATTGTTTATAACGTTTTATAAGAAAAAATTGTTATTAGAACAAAAAATCAATTGTAATTTAACAAGAGTCATACTGAAACAATATTAAACTGTACACGAGATCATGCGCGATGAAACTTACGTTGCTACCCGCTGAACTGATATAATTCTAAGTAATCATTTTCATTACACGATATATTAGTAACAATTCACCGAATTTAAAAGCTACATAATCACAGACGAAATGATTTCTCGAATACGCACCTTGAAAACATATATGTCTGGAAATGATGTTATGACAAATGAAATGCTGTTAAACAAATGATTTATATCTAATTAATCCCAGACACAGTAGGAAGTAAATAGTTTAACTTCTTTTAATTATTCCTTCATAATTTACAAATTATACATCAGTAAATATACATGTGCATAATGTAATTACTTCTATTTATGTAAAATTAATTATAAATGACATTACATGTTTTAATATGTAATATATAATTTACTATTCACTAGAATTTCATAATCAGTACTATTTAATCAGTACTATTTGTATAATTGAAATTGAAATAAATAAAATATAAATGAAATACGAAATACAATATACAATACGAACTTTTTTGCGAACAACGAAAGAAACAAAAGGAAAACAATACAAGCAGAACGGAAATATGACCATTCCTCAGTTGTTGGATGTCTTCTACATCGTATTCCGAGGGAATGCAAACACCAAGGCATGACATATCAAGTCATATCTGTTATTATTGTTAGAAATTATTATAGCTGTTTCTGGGGTATCCCCAAAACATGTTGAATGAAGAAAGATGGTGAGAAATAGAAAAGGTATAGCTTACGAGAACGATGGAGTAAAGGACTGGAGAAATAAAGAAAAAGACAAGATTAAAAAAGAGAAAAAAAGTAAAATATATAACATTTCACAGTTTAAGTTTCTGATAATGCAGGTGCTAATCCATGAGTCTTTAGGTACAATCCAATATGAATTCAGGTAAGATAATATTCCTCATATCATAGATGTCCAGTAAGACTTCCATGTCAATGATTCATTATAGATGGTAGGAATTCGCTATTAAGGGATAAAGAGAGAAGTAAGCAGAAAGAAAGAGAGAGAGAGAGAGAGAGAGAGAGAAAGATAGGGGAGAGAGAGAGTGAGAGGGGAGAGAGTTAGTTTCATGGTGTGTGAGGGTAGTGAGGGAAAAAAGGGAAACAAGTAGAATAATAAGTAGAGACGGTTGTCAGATTTACAGAGAGAAAAGCAGTCGACATGGAATTGCCGAAGCATATAAAAATATATAAATATAATAATCAATATAAACAAAAATAGATTAAAGATAAATGAACACTGAAGGTAAGGCAGATAAAGTAAGAAATACAAGATTAAGTAAAGTAAAATAAATACGCGAATAACCTAGCTATATGGGATTCAGACAGACAGTAGACAGTTGTGTTGTACTTCGTGTTATTGGAGTGGGGCAGGAAATAAGTGTAGGCGTCTGTTTATTATCAACTTTGGTGGCGATAACTATAATCTTAGCTAACGGGATGTGGGTAATGGAAAAGGTGGATGTGTTTTGAAAAATGTGTTAATTGTTAAATTATTTATTAATAAAAATTAGGGGATCTGTGAGGTTAAGTTTTAAATATAAATTAAAGAATTAATTGTTTGGAATAAAGTTGATAAATAAGGTGCTAAGAATGAGATTGGTAATGTACAATGGCATGTGACTATGACTACGAATATATATATTTAGATGCTCTGCCTGGTGGATGAGTTTTCACTTAGATTTATGGAAGAATATAAAACAAAAAAAATTAAAAGCGTGGAATAATCTATTCTTCCTAACTTGAATTTAAAAAGAAAAAACTATGGCTGCTAGTTGAGACATAACAGCCATATTTGAACATGCATAAACACACGTAACACACAAGCTCACACGCAGTAATGCATGGTAAATATCCTTAGCCATTCAATCTCCTCCTCCTCCTCCTCCTCCTCCTCCTCCTCCCCATTCTCCTTCTGCCCCAGACAAACAAATATGCATGCACTCCCATATTATATTGGAAAGTAAGTCCTATCACGTTTTTCTGATGATTACTATTATGGTATGTTTTCGATATGTACGTTAATAACAGAATTTAGTTTTACCTGCTACTTTTTTCTCTCTTTCTTTGCAGATTACTAAGTACAATACTGATTACGTTAATATCGATTGTACCTATCTAAAATGTGTTTAATCAAGATTTCATATTTGACACTGAAAATCGTCACGCGAATCATCAAATAAGTTCAACTGAATGCACATTTCGGTCAAAACCTAGTAAACTAGTAAAAAACACATCCTACGTCACGGTATCCGCATCATCTAATCGTTTCGCTGTTTGCCATTCTATTGAAAATTGCTACTGAACCTATCCCGGGTGGAATAATCCAAAGTGATGAAAAGTTTATTATTTATAATCGTATCTAATGTACAAGCTAAGTGTGAGTATCATCAAACAAACAAACAAACAAACAAACAAAAGAGAACCCATCCATAAAACAGTTCAACACAGAAACAGAAATATTAAACCCATCTAAAACAGCTCATAGGCAAGTGGTTGGATCGTATATCTTAAAATATAGCAGCTCTTTTATTTCCGATTTCCGAGAGAGAGAGAGAGAGAGAGAAAGAGAGAGAGAGAGAGAGAGAGGGGGGGCGAGAGACAGACAGACAGAAAGTGATACACAGACATAGACAGACAGACAGAGGCAGAGAATGGATCAGAGGCAGATATATATAGAAAGAGAGATTTGGATTTCAGTGACACGAGCTTCCGAGGGATTGAACGGACCTAGTATTTTATTGGTATGATACATTGTCTCTGGTGCAAGGGAGATAACAGAAAAAAAATGACATTGAATGAGTAACAGAACCGAAGCAATGCTGAGAAATTTAGTCATATGCTTGACTGGTTTTAGCATCGAGTAACAATGTGTTATGAAATTAGTCGATTAGCAGATTTTCACTTCAGCACGGACTTCCTATGTGTTTTTAGGGAATTCATTTGGAGTTCATGTCTTTCGAGCATATACTTATCGCAAGGAATCTTGACAAAACATTCCCTTCCATAGATTCGATAAAACGAAGAGGTATGAATGGAAATAGAAAGGCGGAAAGTTATTACGTGCACATCGATGAAATAACTTTGCTGGTGGACGATCGTACAGATGTATAACAGTACCTGATTCTTAGCTTCATTATGAATGGCCAAACTACAGCATACCCAAGACTTACCCACTTCTGAACTTAAAAAACACCGTCTTTCCTACTTAGTCGAATGACCTTAAACGTGACACTACGCCTATATTCTTAGTTCATGCTTTAATCTATCTAATGTGACTAGAAGTGACATTTACTGTTTGAGAATAGAATTAGAAACGTAGAGTAAATTTCGCTGGAGCATTATAACGAGATCTACAATGAATCCAACATCACATGCCGCAGTAACGTTTATCTACTTCAATCTGATACTATAACACGTGAGTAATATTTTGTAACACAAAAGATGTTATCAAATATTAATGTTAGAACATCTTAGCATTGTGCACGAAGTCGTACTAGAGGAGATAATCTCATGTCAAATATAGTCCATGATGGTGTTTAGGAACGTTCTTTTACAACTGTAATTCAACTTACACGACTGGCGGCATTTATCAATACAATTACGAGATAACACTCATTTCTGCAAATCTGAGAAATACTGCTTGTTAATAAATTTGACCGTGCGTGCACAAAATCAAACATCTGAGTGTATATAAGCTCATATAATTGTCAGTTTTCTATGCCTCTGCATATATGAACACAAATGCGCGGGTCTCATTTTATGGAGCCACGTTTGTTTCCGAGTCATTTTGCAAGGCAATTTAGGCAAGAGTCTTATATTATTTTCTGGGTTGTATCGAATCCATATATATATATATATATATATATGTATATATATATATATATATATATATATATATATATATATATATATATATATATATATATATATATATATATATATATATATATATATATATATATATATATATATATATATATATATATATATATATATATATATATATATATATATATATATATATATATATATATATATATATATATATATATATATATATATATATATATATATATATATATATATATATATATATATATATATATATATATATATATATGCGTGTGTGTATGTGTGTATGTGTGTGTATGTATATACGTATGTATGTATGTATGTATATACGCATGTACATATGTGTGTGAGTAGGTGTTTATATATGTATGTTGCTATGTCTATCTTCGTCTCCACACCTCTTGAGAACCAGGGTTAGTGTGCTCAGACCCGTAACATGGCTTTTCTTCAAAAGAAATCGATAAAATAGGAACGCGGTTTCGAAGGAATAGAAGCATTGATGCCGGTTATTTCGATACATTTCCCAAAAGCGGAACGCCTTCACGGCCGCATTCCAATGGCTATAACGAATAGCAAAACCAACGCACAAAAATAAATACGCAAACGTGCATACATACATACAAACATACATACATACATACATACACGCAGACACATGTGTACATATATATATATATACAAATAGATATGCATATATATATATATATATATATATATATATATATATATATATATATATATATATATATATATATATATATATATATATGCATATACATATATATATATATATATATATGCATATACACATATATATATATATATATATATATATATATATATATATATATATATATATATATATATATATATATATATATATATATATATATATATATATATATATATATATATATATATATATATATATATATATATATATATATACATATATATATATGGGAGAATATACAAAAAATAACAACAGACGAGGACAGGTGGTGTAAATAACAAAAGTATATATTAGTATGACGCTCGGGAATACGGAAAGTCTTTGACGTTTCGAGCTACGCTCTTCAACAGAAAGAATACGGAGACAAGGAGAAAAACACGGAGAAAAAAAATTGAATAGTGTTCAGTCAAGGTCAATCATATATATATATATATATATATATATATATATATATATATATATATATATATATATATATATATATATATATATATATATATATATATATATATGTACATATGTACATATGTGTGGGTCTGTGTGTATGTGTGTATTATAATATTGTTGTGTTTTTTTTCGGGAAGGACATTATTTTACCAAATAAACACAAGCAATATATATTTGTTCGTCCCTCGTTTATTACTGTTCTTATTATAACTCATGGTTATTATCTGAAAGTCTCTTTTCGCACATGTGTGACCTCTTCAGCAACACTTTCCGTCCTCGTGCATGATTCTGCTCTCTTGAATCTATTCTGTTCTTCATAAACGCTTCAGAATCGGCGTTTGTGTTTTTGACGCCTCGATGTGTAGCGATTTGCCAATAAAAATAAATGGCTTCAAACGGTACCGAACTTGAGAAGATATACTAACAGTATTGAAGGCAGCGCCATAGTATAGTCGCTTACAGCCGCGATCTAACGAAATAATCAAATAAAAGTTACAAGCTGTCAACTTGCCTTGGAACAATTACACTTCTACATAACCAAATTTTGATTTTGGAAAAATATTCGTCTTTCATTCTATATCTCCTAATTATTTGGATTTGATGGAAATTGCTAGAAAGCGATTGTACAACCATTTCCGGATCCATACAATATTTCAATAAATCAGAAGTTATGCGTCGTATTTTATTTAATATGTCTTTAGTTCTCACTATATGTATGTGTACATGTATGTGTACAGGTATGTATGTATTTCTGTATGTGTGCGTGCGTGTGAGTAGGTGTGTGTGTTTGTGTACGTGTGTGTATAGATACGTGTATGTATGGATGTATATATCTATGTTTGTATGTATGTATGAATGTTTTTGGCCACACGCATTTGCTTTCGTCTCTTTGTATACGGTTGTGAAATTATTTGTGATATTGCATACACGAAATTTAATACTGTTGGGAAAGTATTCAAATCAGAACTACAATTCCATAATGCCACGTGTATTATCTACAATGCTCCAAGTGTGTCAGCTTAATTTCCTTAGAACCATCGTTCAAGATCAAACATTCTTTTGATCTGTATCTACTATGTTCTTACAAAGATATAATTCCGACTTGGTCTGTTAAATACTGTTTACCATTACGCTTCCCGAAGCTCTGCAGGGATCATAGAGTAATATTGATCATATAGAAACATTTTTTTTTATTATTTTAGAAGGTTAATATGTTAAAAACATTAAAAAAATATGTATTACCTACGTTATTGGATTCTATCCCGCTTTTATTTGAACTATCAATGTAACATGTGAGATGACACTGCTGTTATATATTTATACATAGAGAAAGGTATTTGTTATTATCATTGAAACGAATAACATTTTCTGAAATAATATTCTCTCCGTGTTGAGTATGTGTGTTGATTTTAGAGCTAGACTAGCATTTCTTTTTATTATTTCGTTATTTATTTTTTCTTAGCTTCACTATATTTCTGTGTCTGATAAATGTTTAGTTGAAATGTATTGACGTAAGTGATTGCGTTTTATCATATGTATGGTTATGAAAAAAATACTGAATTACATTCCATATATTTAGTCATTGAATCTACAAAGTGTGCTTGTAAGTCCACGAATCATCAAACAAACATATGCTTTCATGTATGCCCATTATATCGCTTAAGTAGAAAGCTTGCCAAACAGATATTTTTTTAGCTATCCTAATAAAATTGGTTCAAAAGAATAAAGATAGGCAATTGTAATATCTTTCGGGTTGTATAGCTGTAAAGAATGATATGTTACAAGAATATTAATATTAAAAAATAACAGTGTTGAAGGCGACGCCATTGATGATGCTGATGGTTACAAAACTGATGGTGATGATCACGATAAAAAATAATACCGCACTTACCATGCAATATAAGCGATATTATGCACAGCTAATATTAACGAAGGAAAACAATGAATACTGCAAAAATTACCCTTCGCCTTCCCCTTCCGCCTTCTCCTCCACTCTGTCCTCCTCCTCCCCCCTAGTAGTACTGCTGCTACTACTACTACTACTACTTATACTACTACTTATACTACTACTACTGCTGCTACTGTTGCTGCTGCTGCTCTTACTATTACTTCTAGTAGTAGTAGCAGTAGTAGTAGCAGTAAAGGTAGTAGTAGTAGTAGTAGTAGTAGTAGTAGCAGCAGCAGTAGTAGTGGTAGTAGTAGTAGTAGTAGTAGTAGTAGCAGCAGTAGTGGTTGTAGTAGTAGTAGTAGTAGCAGCAGCAGTAGTGGTAGTAGTAGTAGTAGTAGTAGTAGTAGTAGTAGTAGTAGTAGTAGTAGTAATAGTAGTAGTAGAGATTTAATTATCCAGGAGTATTAGAAACTGACAGAATGCTAAATATAGAAATGAAAACAATAATTGAGGCGTACATCAGATGGATGAGGAAGCTAATGAAGTCAAATCTAAATGGTCTGAATCTAGTGAAGGTTGTAAATACTTGAACTGTATGATTACTTACATAGTCAACAGTTTTTATAGATTGGATGAAAGCTGAATCAGCAAAGCTAGACAGAACATCTAGGAAGGAATTCTATATGAATGGAAGACTCAACCCAAGCTCAAGAGTAGAAAAATTATGCTTACCTAGAAATGAAGGCGGAAGTGCGTTAATATCAGTAGATGACTGCGTAGATTTAGAAAGAATAGGTATAGACTCATATGTAGGTAATGCCAAAGAAAGTTTACTAAGAGCTGCTAGAATCACAGCAAACATAGAGAAAACAAAAATACTACACGAAATTGAAAATCAGAAACAAGACCAGAAGTTACCTGACTGGCAGGAGAAGGCATTGCATGGCAGATTCACAAATATAATTGCAGCAAATAGTAGATGCGAGACATGGTTATGTTTGTACAAATGAAGGGAGGAAAGGGGATACAGAAAGATTATTAGTAGCTGCACAGGATCAAGTGTTAATGATTAATTGGTTAAAAGTTAAGATTAAAAAGCTAAAATATTTGCTGACGTAGGTTATGCAAATCATGAGAGGAACGCCTTGCTCATAGAGTAATTGAATGTAACATGCTGCACATAGAGAATATAAGAAAATAATCGATAACCTGAGGAGAGTTATCCAATGGGATCTATGTAGAGATATAGAATTTGAACATGCTGATAGATGACATGAACATGAACGTAGTCAAGTACTAGAAAGTAAGAAATATATGACGTTGTGAAACTTTAACATTCAGACTGACAGAGTAAGGGAAGATATATTGCCAGATTTGGTAGTAGCAGTAGAAAAAGAGTTAAGGAAGTGAGCGATGCGTGACTTTACATTTCTAAATGATAAGAAAATCAATGTGTGAGGTATAGAAAATATAGCAAAATACCAGGCACAAACCATTGAATTACAAAGACTATGCAAATGCGCGTAAAATGTAAACAAGGAGGTATAGTTGCATTAGGAACTGTCCCTAAAGATTTGAACAGATGGAAAGAGGAAATACACATAAAGACCAGTTTAATTTATTGACTCCGAGATGGTGAAAGGCAAATTTGACAGAGAGGCCATTGAACTCAGAACGTAAAGACGGACAGAGTGCCGCTAAGTATTTTGTGCAGCGTGCCTAAGGTTTTTGAAGCTAACCGCCTTTCAATAATAATAATAATAATAATAATAATAATAATAATACTAATAATGATAATGATAATAACAATAATAATGATAGTAATAATAATGATAATAACAATAATAATGATAGTAATAATAATAATAATAATAATAATAATAATAATAATAATAATAATAATAATAATAATAATAATAATAATAATAATAATAATAAAAATAAAATAAGAATACCAATAAGAAGAAGATAACTAAAAACTGTGGTGCATTTTTTCCTACATTTTTTACGAATGAATAATAATGATATCCGTGGTAGTATAATTAAGAAGTTAATAATGGTGATATCGATAGTGATGATGCTAACATTGATGATGGTGACAGTGATGAAACATTTGATTTAAATGAAGGAAACCTTATGATTGCGATTAGAAGTCTGACATAAATGATGAAAATAAGATGTTGATTTAAACATGACGATGATATAATGTGTAGTAGCCTGACTGTCGAGTAGACGTTTTAAATTTACAGTCGAAATTGAAGTAGCTATTTTTGCTTTTTTTTTTACTAAACTATATCTGAGTACGTATAAATTTACAATGTAAGTAGTTACCAGGAGTGACAATTTAAATTTCAAACGACTACCCAATAATACTATATGCATGTACTTGTAAACTTGCAAGCACGTGTATATGTATGTATTTGTATATCTATATCTATCATTATATCAATCTATTTATCTATATATCTACGTTATATATATACACATACATTTTACGAAAGCATACAGGAATGTGAATGACCTTATACATCATAGTTGCGGAAAAATGTACACCAGAAACAGAGAAAGAGCAAACAATCTCCCAAGTGCATTGGTGACAGATAACTGAGGGAACGAATTATTTTTATCCGTCAAAAGCCTTAAAATTACGCCTCCTGCAATGTTCGTACATTGTGAAAGTAACGTAAATTTTCAGTTGATATTTACTTCGTCCTTTTCTCTTCAACCGTCAATTACAATTTGAAATTCATTTTCAGGTGTACTTGTTATATTAGTATAAACCCAATGTATCACGTATCTACAGAAAATGTGTCTGATGTCGCCGTATTTTTGTCACAGTTGTAATAGTCAGAGAATATACACTGATTTTTGTACCATTTAGTTTTTTGTGCTCTGCATCATACTACTGTCTACTCGTAGGTGCCTCCATTATTTTACCACTATGTAATTCTTTGTGGAAATCCAAACTCCAGTTCAATATCGACATGCTATCAATTGACAAAATTCACAAATGAAACAGATTGTAAGCTGTGACAGAACTGCTTTGAACAGTTCCCCACACAACAAATGTTAAATACATGAGGAAAGTAGTCATACAAATACAAACGCAAGTATTTAATTAAAGGATTATGGAACGTTGCAGAAATTAACTCATACTTAAATGGTATGCTAATTATGACTCACAAGAAAGCCTGTATGAAATGAAAGTGATATAGTATTAAAAAAACACATGCACTAACCAAATGGATTCAAGTGATCTAGACAGCAATCAAGATTAAAAATCGGCATGTGGTTACTTTCATACTTGTACAACAGTGGATGATATAAATAACCAGAAGGCAAACTACATACTTGAAGTAATCTACATAATATATGTTTTTAGTATTTGATACAAGCAGAAATTGCATGAATCAGTCAAATATATCTTAGAGGATCAAGGATTAATCAAATATATAATTTCAAAAATGCATAATGAAATGGAATTTCGATTAGATCTGCTGTATTTAAGGCAACGGGAAATGGATTTGAAAGCGAAAAAAACATGTTAAACTTCAGTAGAAAACTATTTAGATTTAAGCACTAGATTTTATATGAACCATTCAGGTTTCTCCTAATATATTAATTAAACAAACTTGTTGGGTGTGTTTTCTATGTGGGAGAAAGAAATTCGATGCTAATTGGACATGTCAGAGCAATAACATATATTGGCACTTACCACTTCACACATTGCTAAATGATGGGGTAGGAATGTCAGAGGGCATTATATAGAATGCTATGTGCTATATAACCCTTTCCATTCTTTCGCTTTGACAATTTACTAGACAAGATGGTGCAGTACTTAACGTACTTAACAATATAAACACCTGAACGTAAGAAGAGCATGAACACTTTGAAACTGTGTTTAACTGAGCTTCCAGCTGTGTGGATTTTAAGATGAACATCTTGGTTAACTTAAAATGAACCACTTTACGCTTTGAATGAAAATGTATGATACGATGTTCACTTTAATTTTATCTGAATAAATACGCTTTCGGAATTATAACCCCCCCCCCCCCAATACTAGTGTTGAATCTCTGAATAATACAGTGTGTGTAAAAGCATTGACCATTATTAACGTCATGGCTGCAGAGAATTGCAACTAGACTGATTTTGAAAAGCAATCTTCGTTAACAAAAACAGCTAAAACCAATTTAAATCTAAAATATATATGTGCTTCATGCCTACTAAAACGTCTGTCACAGTGTTAATTTAAGCATTAGATTCTAAATTATTTATTAACATCTTTAACTCCTGTATATATTAGAAAATAAATGCATGTAACGTATGCCATGGTGTTATACATTTCTTGGTTACCCACAAAATGTAATTAAAATATTTTTATATGTCTTCATATTTAACCATTTCAATTCGATTGACATTGTCAGTACAGGATATTTTTTATTCAGTAACTACCAGCAGAAATTTAAGAATATGTTGTTTTATTCTGAGAGCTTCTTCTAAATTTGCAGCTTTTTGCTGATTCACATGATTTGAATAGAACGACGTAGTGTAATTGAAGAGTGGATATGGAACAATATAACATCCTCAATAAAAAGAAAACTGTATAAATTGAGAAAAATATCGTCTGGTTCAGGTTTGAGAAAAATCAATTAATTACATATCCTACTAATAAGTGCAGAGGAACAAGGGTAGCTTCGATGACATTCACAAAAAAAAAAAAAAATCGCAAACATTATTACAATTTAATTTGTCTGCATATTTAATGTCTATTACGGACTGATGCAGCGTCTAAATCTTTTGTTTTGTTTGTTCATTTACGCAGATGGTATGCTCCTACAGACTCAAGCATATGCAAATGGTTATATAAATCGTGGCCATTTAACCATACCGTCTTGTGTGCTACATGGAGGAAGGTTACTGGATGGCTTGTCTGCAGCAATACTGATTGTTAATCGAAAATCGATGCTAGGCTGTGGAGGGCCACGTGTATTTCACTGAGTGACTTTGAAATAATTGAAATCTGTTAATATTGGTGGATATGCTATCGAAGGCGAGAGAATTATAGTGGATGATAGATTTAAATCATAATGGAGCGGTACAATTCTCGACAAAAGAATGATTAGTGAGAACATTAACGTGTGAATACTCCTGGACATTGGACATGCGATGACAACAATACTTTCATAGCCGAATTTGGTGAAGAAGTGACTGTTAATTTTACGTTCGAGATACATTAGGTGGACGGTCTAGGAAAGAAAAATAAATGTTGCATATAAAACCTATTAACGTGTTAATAGGAAATATGAATGATAAGAATTCATGTGAGTTTATCAGGTTTGCTGTAAAGGTGTTAATTTCCATAATAACTGATGTATTAACCAAATTAGCAAAGCGTCTCCAACTGTATCAAAAGTGTCAGTAGTGAGGAAATCATTTCCCCAATGAAATTATTTCTGAAGATCGAAAGCGAGAAATCTAGTAGAAATATATTCACTAAGTCTGAAGCTAAACAGTGTTCCTCTCTAAACGTTCAAAGGCAAACACTCATATACATTATAATTGTATCATCAGACATGTGCATTTTTGTAGAATATCCGTTAAAATATTGATATAAACATACGTCAACACTATAACTACACATTTAAATATGTGTACATTTGATTGAACTGTATTGCAAATTGTCTTATGATGTCTTTATGTGTACGCATACAGGCGCAGGCGTCGCTGTACTGTAAAAAGCGTTCTTCCAAATCACATGGATTTTCGCGTTCAATTCCACTCCATTGATGGGTGTCTTGTAGTATAGCCTCGGGCCCTCGGGCCGCTCAGGCCCTTGTGTGTGGCTTGGGATACGGAAACTGAAATAAACACACACACACACACAGACACTTATATGCGTGTGTATGTGTGTCTTCATGGCCTTTTACGTCCCCGTATCTTAGCGTTTCTGCAATGAAACTGATAGAGTAGGTACGAGGATTAACAAAAATAAAACAAAAGTACTGGAGTTCATTCTATCAACTAAAAGTTCAAGAAGTTGGTGCCCCAGATTGGACGCAATCTACTGACTGAAACAAACAAACGATGAAAGATAAAAGATAGTTGCATAATATTATGTGTATGTCTGTATATGGGTACACAAAAGATCCAATTGATCATGAGTAACAGAGCAATATAAAAATATTTCAAATGTCTTTCTCTGTCAAACTAATGAATGATTTCTGTTTTATTTTATTGAAAGATAGTTATCAGAATATTTATATATATTTTTTTTATATTGATACATATGCTGTATGGTTATAATCAACATATCGCATAGGAAGACGTTTACAAAACTAAATAGATCAACTATATATATAGCTAATAAATAAAAACTGAACACTTCCGTTTCAAAACTTGTTCGAAGCGAATATCATATAGCACTTCATCACGCAACGCAGTGAGCTCCGAGACACATCTAAGTTTATGTATAAGAACACGTGCGTATGAATGAGACCGAGTGTTATATTAGAGAAGAGGAAGACGTAATATAATATATGACCAAAAGCGGGTTACGGTCATTCTACGGCACACGAGCTGCATATGGTGCAGCTTATTTCTTCTTTTAACCTCAATTGTTTTCTTTGCTCAAATTTTGCTTCTACTTAGCTTTTACATTAGTGGTATTTCCTATAAAAAAAAACATATACTGTTAAAAATACATACATTAACATGACTGAATATGAAAGAAACAATATGCGCAATATGAATTATGAAAGATTAATTTTCTTATATAAAATGTTATCGCTATATTTTGAAGGATGCATACGCGTATGTAGTTAGGTGCATATGTTGTTGTGTATGTTTTTGTTGCTGTGTGTATGTCTGTCTGTGTGTGAAAGTGTATGAAGATATATATGTGCGTCTGTACCGCCCACTGAAAACCCGTCGGATTTTAGTAAAATTACTGGGACTTAACGATTTGGCACATGCGAAATCAGCGTAAAAAACCAGACGTAAACAAAAGAAATCAGTTTATTGCGCTAAGTCTCTCTCGCCCGTAATCCGTGGTCTATCATGGCCTCAGCGCAGTGATTGAAAGAATTACCCGCACATTCTGTAAATCATTATATAATAGCATAAAACTATTATGCATAATGTATTCACATACACATATACTAAATAGAAAAAAGGTAGATATGCAGATTGATAGACAGACAGGCAGAAACACAGAGAGGGATAGGTGGACAGACAGAGACACAGACACCGGCAGAGAAAGACAATCGCAATAGGCTTTAAAATCTAGATATATTTTCAAGTATGTGTGTTTCAGTTTTTGAATAGAAATATAAAGACATACTGAAGAAGCTCCATTGTGTGCATATCCTGTTAACAAATTTACGGTCATAATAACGATTTGCCTTCAAATATCTTTCAAATCAAGCACAATCCATTTTCAGTCTCCGGAAGTACTTCTAGATCAACACAAATGTTGCCGGTGCGCAGTTCGCAGCTTCCAAAGGCAAAAGTGTTAATTCCTTATTAAAAGAATAAATGTCCAATTGAAGTCTGTGTTCGTTCTGAATAGTTAATTTGTATATACATACATGTATGCATATGTTTACGTATCCGCAGTGTCGAGTTCACATGATTGGTTATGGCTTTGCACTCACGTTCGGGAGACGGTGAACTTACGTTCTAGCGAGTCGTGTTCTTGAGCAATGCATTTTATCTCTCGTTGCTCTGCGATCACATTGACACATTTTGGTACGGCTCAGGCAACATCGGTTTGGTGGAGGGAGTGAGCTAATGTGCAGCAAATGCAAAACCTGGGCGCGGGATGTTCAGCAATAAATTGCAGAACAGTTTTCCTCAGACTACGACATACTACCACCATATGCAGGTGTAGTTATATTATATATATTTATGTAACACACTTTTATCAATGCCAACGCATTTTGTGGATTGAGCAAGTGTATAATTTATTGGCATGGAGTTTGAGTCATTCCATGAAGAGCAATTTATGATATCGCATGGTGTTATTTTATGCTGTGGCATGGTAATTTTGTGTGTAACCGAATAGTACTTATATCCCATTGTAACTATCTATCGCATAAGACTTAGAAAATGGCAAACGCAGCCTCTGACGGTCTAAGGATTTTTTTTTAAATTATGATTATCTTAAGGATCGCCAGAGAATTCCTCTGAAGTTCTCTATAAATCTTTAAAAATAATTGCACTGGATGATGATGATTTTGAATGTTTGACGCTACGAAATATTCGCTAAAAGAACCATAATCATTGCGGGCTGCTATTGTGTGCGTAGTAAGCAATTAATTCTTTAGTTCAAAGGTCGTTGTTAAGCAAAAGTTGGCTGTAAAATACTCTATTGTATCAAGATAAAAAGAAAAAGGAAAAGCATCAAATGTTTTGAGAAAAACACCGGGAATTGACAATAGTATAGATTCTTGGTATAGATTCTTAATCTACAGTGAAAATATATTTAAATGTGTCCGTTGAATGTTAACGTAGCTACTAATCAGATATGTTGCTGTAGGTCATAAGCTATTTAATCACCAGCCCTTTTTCTTAGATGATACTATTTCCTTATACCGGAACCGATGGTATGCAAAGTTACACCATTAATGTAACCAAATAGAATACGTCATTTCATCCAGTGCTCTGTCACTTCTAACTCTGCGACTCACCAACGTTTCGTACAACACAATATTGATTCGGTTAATCTTATTCATTCTGTAATGAAGACTGACAAATTCGATTCCACAATCATTTCAATGCTAAATCTAATACCATATCTTAGGTTGTCCTAAATTCTCAATCCTATGTCAGCGAAATAATACTGATTACGTACTTTGGCACAAGTCCACGACATTTTAGAGGAAATAAATTAAATTTTGTAATGTCGTGTCTTCTCAAAAGCTGTCGCCTCCTGCGCTCAACAGAGATTAGTAGTGAGAAAGTAAAAACATACGCATGCACACACATATATGTATATAACTATCAAGAGAGATTATGGGATATATACTCAACTATGAAACTGTAAATTTGTATATTACGTAATATTTTAAGTATCTAAATATGAATTATATTTAGTTTCATTCTCTTTACTTTAAAAAAAAATGAGCTTTATATGATTATTATTATTTTAGGCGCCTTTTTGTTGCAACTAAATGCTAGTTTTCCACCAGTTGATTTCATTACTCTAAATGCTTCTCGTAACACGAAGATTGGTTGAGAATTAATGCTAACAAGAAAAAAATAAATTCTTACACTGCGTTCGATCTAAATTTAACAGTTTGTATCCAATCCAAACATAAACGTATTACAAAAAAGTGTTAAAAAATTAACTAGATTATAGATAGAGCAGAACAGTTTCCTGAAAATAGCTGCCTACATCTATAACCACGATCGCAAGATGGCACTGTAACTAGGCACATATTTATCTCAATGTGTTCCTTGGAATATCATCGAACACATAGTCGGTCATGCCCAACAGTTCGGCTGTCGTTTTGCTGGTAGTTTCGTTTTGCTGGTAGTTTCGTTTTGCTGGTAGTTATGAGATCAAAACCGGGGGAATCGGGATTGGTGAAGTCTCAGACATGCTCCGACAAGAAACATCTCACTACTTCAAGAGCTATAGAAATAGACCGACTCCTCCTGCTATAGATATGGCCATTGTTTGAACTCAGTCTCCGGCTTCTATTTGTATTCGGGTCAGATGATCCTGTTGTCTTATGAAATATAATGAACATCTGCTGTCATTTTTCTAGCTGCAACCCGATTTGTAGTTTCTATTGCAGCTGTCCACGCCATGGTATATATATTTTACTGTATTCACTGAGCACTGAGCAGGACTTATGTTTTTCACGCCTAATTTTGAAATGGTTCTCAACATTCCATGTCATTTAAATTTCTTTCAACTACGTTTGCAGCTGTAGGTTCTCCAGGGGCTTTAATACTGTCCAATACTCTTCTCTTTCTGAAAGGAGATGTAAAAGATCAGAAAACGTTCACTCTAACGGCATGTATATTATATGAAATATCATGCTGCTTTGAGTCAACATTGTAGACCCCAAAACGCATACCAGCAAGATTAACCAAATCCGAAATCCCACATATATACAAATCGCTAGAATTCTTATTAGACCTAGATTCATTTTTACAGATATAGCTACATATTCTTTCATTCCAGAAGGTTTAGAATTATGAGCAAAGGAACAGCAATTGTATCATCCTTGCATGCATTATCAAACTCTGGAGGTTTACATAGATATATTGAATACTGAATTATTGCGCATGCTTCAAAGAATATTACGACCGTGATTCCTCAAAAATTTCATATAATATAATATAATTTATAAGTAGACAGAATCATGGCGTAATATCACACATGTGCATGTTGGATAGGCACACATTTTTTCGGAAGATAGCATCACGATGACAAGTCTTCATTATCAATGGAGATGCGACGCTACAATAATATAACAAATGAAAAAGAATCATGTATCCAAATGGCAAATACAAATGAGACTTTGACGACAAAAACGACTACATTAAACATATTCATGCGATGAATGTGTTTATAAAATTAAATAGTTCTATATGAAATTCATCCATAAGATATAGAAATGCAATAGAATTATAAAATAATCCTGATCTTGCATAATACATTATTACTGCTGTTATTACTACTACTACTACTGCTGCTACTACTACTACTACTACTACTACTACTACTACTACTACTACTACTACTACTACTACTACTACTACTACTACTAATTTATTTTGCTATTGTCACTTTTGTTCTGGTGTTACTTCCACTGCCATTTACACTAAACACCACAAAAAACAACTTGAAGTGAACCAGGCAAAACGTTATTTAGGATTTGAGGAAAGTTGCGGATATGTTTTCTCATATATAAAATAACTGAGATGCGCAGCGTGTCGTTGCTTAACATTCATATATGGGTGTAGAATAGAGTAGCGCGTCGACGACCATGCATTTGTAAATAAGATTAGACATTCTGTAACGCGTTTGTAGAAGTTAAATGGCCTCATGGTGGCGATTACATGGCAGTGTATTGTGGGGTTTATTCTCAGGAATGGAGGATGTAATAATGTCTAAGGGGATACTTGAGATAGGGCTAGATTGGTGTTCTGTCTGTAGCATTTATGCTTGTGTAAGTTATGGTACTAATTACACAGATACTATTGCAATTAGGCATCATGATTGTGCATAGGTCTCTATTAACATATAAATATGTTCGTAGAATTTATATCCCAAGTAATTTCCTTCGTTATTCTCCTGTGATATAGTTACTGCAACAATAACATAATTCACAAGTCAGATCTGTAACTATCATGAAACGTATTTGTCATGAAATATTACACAACGCAATTCATATATATATATATATATATATATATATATATTTATTTATTAGTGAGAGATACAACGAAGTGTACTGTCATTACTATAATGTGTATCAAGTTCAAAGTTTCAGAACTTCAGAATGGAAATACTTGCAGAATGATTGCTTTGACTGTCAGCAAGGACCTGGAATTACCCACCCCTTACACATATCACTTACACTGAGTGTAAGCAAATGTACTTTTGTGTTGCTGCTCGTTATAAAGATTATTCAAATATTGTTTTACAATGATTTAGAACATTATAAGAAGTGTCCAAACTATTGAAAATAATTTGTAATTTACAGCATTTTTGACTTTACTGTTTCGAGCATTCATTAATTCCAGGAATTTGTCTGCTTTGAATTGTTTTCTACTTTCGGTAGTTCTTACTAAACCATCTAAGATACCAATAATTTTGTGTAAAATTAGAGATACACAACGCGTTACTTTCTTCTACTCATTGCTATAATATGATGGTAAATTCAAGTAGTTTTAATTTCACTGTAATTACTAAGAGAAGGAAATATCAATTATATTTTGAACATTAAATTCGCCGTTTAGTAATGTAATCTGTGAGAGAGAAGTGGGAAATGTTCACTTTTTAGAATAATGACATAATAAAGATATTTTTGTTAGATTCTCAATATAATAATCAGCACCACGAAATTATAATTTGCTGACTTTAACAAATATTGAATTCCTCTTTAGGAGAATGCTCATTTCCGAAGCAAGGACATCATTGTTACTTTATATCTTTTACACTACCGAAATCAACAACGTACCAATAATAGCCATCATACTCAGAATGCAGATTATAACACGTTTTGAATTATCTAGTGTTGATTGTTACATGATTAATTAGTAAGTTTACAATTTATGTTCCATTAACGATTTTGAGAAAAGTCGTTAAAACATCAACAGTAAAACAAGGCAGTGATTTAGCATCTTCTTTCATATTCGTTGAGTTTGATGAGTCAGTTACTGTTTAGAGTCGCTTTCAATTATATTGATTTGACCTGTCACAAATTTAGGTGGTTTTACAAATCAATGTAACTTTAATGCGTTATAAATTATGTCATGTAGTTGTGTGCCCTTACTCAGTAGTACAGATGTAGTGACTATTATAGAGTTTCTGAGTTGCCTACGCTATCATATAATGTTAGAACTAGCGGATAAAAATGCATTATATATACAAATATATTTATCCAGTTTATTTAACACTCTCCTTATAGTCGATTTTTAAGTGAACTTTCAAAACATTTAACTGTTGCTAATGAAATCTAAATGTGTAGATAGAAAACGGTTCAGTCGTAATGTGCCTTTTGTGTACATGGAAACGAATATACAGATACAGAAAATGATTTCCTGTAACTGGTCTTAGATACTGATAAGAAATAGAATCTACATACTTATTCTATAATAAGGTATGTTAACACGAATAGACTGATATATTGAGAGCCAGACTATCTTTTAGAAAATCATTTGCATATATCACAATATATGCAAATTTGTTGCTACAGTACTATTTAAGTCTCTTTGTAGTACGTTTCTAGACACTTTTTCCTTCACTCGCGCAAGAAGTGAAGCACTCGTTAGCTTTTATTCCTGATTCTAAATCCAAGGAAGTACTTTAGATACACAAGAGATATTTCTAATCGTAGATCCATGACTTTATGTATTTTACACGTAATTTCTTGTGCATTAAGATTAGGCATTTTGTTATCTCGATCAAAACCAACCTTCGAATCGATAACATTTTCTTAATATTCTTTCAAAGTGCTATCATGTTTAACTTTCACACTTTTAAGTTCTAATTAAGAAAATATATGAGGCGTGCATCCTAAATGTGAGTTACCATTCGATATTCTGCGATATGGATATCGTTTTCCAAAGTACCGATTCACTTGTAAATTTCAGCAACAAATGTTACTGTATATCCTATTTTCTCTCTAGATAACAGGAGACTATTCATTGTGGTATCTATGCTCAAGTCCAAAATACAGGAGGCTCAAACTTATTTATCAAGGTCGATGAATAGAAAGGCAAAATTGTTCTACTCATTATATCTACATAATGACCATCAGTGAGCTTTATATTGTCCTGGAAAAATGGATTAACGACAATGCTCATTAATTGCACTCCAACCTAATCTTTTAGCTGATATCCACTACATATTATCGAATCGTGTTTCACATGTATATATTAATCAGTACTAAATATTGATATTCTACTCATATCTAACTGTAGAACTGTTATTTCGTGTAAATTTTCTTTTGGCAGGACAGAATGTTATTGAAACTTTCTGAATTTACTAAGAAATAATTTATCCTACATTTTCGGATTATTTGCATGTCAAACGTATCAAAGCACCCTGCCATGACTACATCAGACTTGTCCTCATTTCGTTTCAATTTTCCAATTTTGAGAGTGAAATTTAAAACATATTACCACTGGGTCCCGATTCACTTCAGACATTTTTATCATTCAAATATTAACTTGCTAGAACTGAAGTGTGCATCTTTCACTGCAATATAATATTATTTCGTACTCTCTACTTTTGAAAATGTTTAAATAAGCGCGTTTTTACCGCGATTCTTTTTTTCAAGACTTGCCCTATATAGAGGTTTAATTTATTTCTACTAGTAATTATGACATAAATTATCTACACATTTTTCTTTGTACTTGAAAACAACTTCGACAAAACAAAGTATAATTCTAGTGAGTGCATGTTCGCTGGGCTGTGTCCAAAATGTCCAAGAAATGTTATAACATTTTCATCAATTTCACCTAACATTTCATCACAAATAGATTCGTGCGCCTGAGATGTTTATGTAGATATCTCGTCGTGTGTGTGTACATTTGCGTGTAATTTATTTGTAGCATAACTGCAGGTGTATATATGCCTACACGTACAAGCTTATAAACGTATACATGCGCAGAGAAAAAAATCACACCATCATGCATACTTAGATTCTACATTATATTTTAACGTTTTGATGCTACCTTTGTGAATCTAGTTTGTGTCTCATATTTATGAAACATAACAAAATATTAAAAGTTGGAAAATATATATTCGTACATCATAGAAGCTTTCTTTTTCATTCACATTACTTCAAGAATCTTATTAAATGCAGAACATTTTTTTTCTTGTAATATATATTTTGGTTCACATATTTGTTTACTTATTTTTGGCTTTCAAAATAACACTATTTCTTTCGTTTTATAACTCTAATACTGAATTTTCACATTAACTTAAGAAAAAAAATCTTATATTCTCAAATTTTTCATATATTTTTTTGGAAACTCCGTTCCGCCTCTCTTAATAATTTTCTAGATTTTTACCAGTTGTAGATCTTCATTCTCTTTCCTGTCCTTTAGCCAAATTCAAGACAATTTTAATATCTTTTATAACTGAAATTATTATATTTCTGCAACACCATTTTTCTTACGTACGCTAACATACGATTTTAGTGTAATTTTACTCTTCAAAATACTTTTTTTTTTACTTATGTTCTTATCAAAATAAAATCACCAAATCTTTTTACGTTTACTTTTAAATAAGATTTTTTTTTTCTTTTTAAATTATCGAGAAACTATGCTACACGTATAAGAAATGTTTAATCTTCGTTTTTGCTGACATTTTGATGAAGAAATATATTAATGAAGCTTAACATTGGTAAAAAAAATAAGAAGAAGATAAGAAAGATGTCTACCAAAATTCATTTATTTTAACGGTTTCTTGCTTCCAGCTAACAGATTTTGCTTTACGTGAAACAACTAACTTTTAGACAGACTTATTTATTTGTTGAAGTAAAAATAATCTCTCTGATAAATTATTAATTTATATTTAATGAGGTCGTCATATATATATATATATATATATATATATATATATATATATATATATATATATATATATATATATATATATATATATATTTATATATATGTGCGTGTGTGTGGGTGTGTGGGTGTGTGTATGTGTGTGTGTGTGTGTATGTAAGTGCGTTTGTGTATTTGTCACGAATCTATGATCCAGGATACAAGCAATAAAATAAGTATATTGGAATCAAAATTTTGAACAGTAATGAATTCGACACGAAACAATGACACTCGTATTGGCCATCAGAGAAGATTCCAGATAAAATACAACGGGTAATAATCAAACAAGTTGCACGGTAACATCTCACATTTAGAGACACATGAGAGTACAAGAAACAAAGTAAGACATGTATTTATATGCATATGTATGTCGTTGTGTAACACCGTGATTTTGTAGAGTGGACCATCCCTATTTTGGTTGCACTCATTACCTATTGTAATATTTTGTATTTATTCACTTTAATGGATGTTACGTACGCACACGTAAAAACAAACACATGCTCACATACACGCATACAAATTCACATATATTTATATACATGTATCTTTGCATTTATATATGTGTTTATGTATGTATGCATGTATGAATGGAGAGAGTAGTAAACAGACATATATCGCTGTAGAACATTGTATCATACATTACAGAACAGTTCGTGACCCTAATACTCTATTGTAAGAGATTGGCGGCGTATGATCTGTGTAATAACACTTCCTCCACACTCAATTTCGAAATTTGCATTTCATAATAAAAATGAAAATTAAGGATATTAATAATATTATAGATGACTGAAATTATATATTATCTCTCCAATGTTAGAGACATACTAGCGAATGTCAATTGTCATGAGATGGAATTATTTGTAAACAGACCTATTTTGCCAAAGTGCATGCACTTCGAGAGGCTGTTTATAGTATTAACTTTGTATGTGAAATACAAAGATCGTAATTACAATGTGAATCAGTTGGAATTTCAGAATCTGTCAGAATCTATAACAAATCACCTTGCATTGTGTATGTATACAGCTAGACACTCGGGCTGTTATTGTCATTGATTAACAATACATGACATTATTAACTCTATACCACGTGTCTTAAACATAAATATGTAAAGCACAATAGCAGAAAATAAATTGAAACATGCCATGAACGTGTCCTTCAAAATGTCAGTTACTATAATGCACACTCATTGTAATCACGTGGTAGTGTACATATAATATGCTCAAAATCTTTCCTCTTATTTTTTTTAATGGATTCACCTTTCTGTTAGATATAGTGGAGGATTAACCTGTTACTGTTGGGATATGTAATCATGAATAAGACACTAAATAACGATAATATATCAGAACATGGAAACATAATTCAGAATATTTTTATGAAAAACGTATAATCTTTGTAATTGAGTTAATTACATCCAAGATTTTCATGGTTAAACAAATAAACATTAGAGAAATATAAATATTAGTCAGAAATTTTACATACATCATACATATTTCAGGAATGGCCATTTTATTACTAGAACATATGAAGAGGGATAATCGAATACATTCAAATACAAATGCTAAATATGGAAACTGATATTTTTGCTACATACTATTTCTTGTAAAGATGCTTAGAATGAAGCAAAATTATAAAGGTCAAGATACAATAAATACAAGAAATGACTTCTTTCATAGATATGAAAACAAGATGTTTGGCATTATGCAAAATTATAGGGAAAATCTACAAGTAGTGAAATTGTAGTAGCCAATTTTTTCAGCAATATGTTCCAAGTAATACCTCAATATGTTTACAAACACATTAAATGTGTTAATGGAAAAGTGCTGCAATTATTTTGGTTGGAACACTAGCAAGAAGCGAAATTGCCAAACGAAAAATAATATATGCCTTGTTGTAAGGTAGCTAAACCCGAGAAAATGTTATATTTGGACGGAAAGTAACTGAAGAATGCAAGTTAATACCCATCTTTATACTTGATGTTGTAAATCAAAGATCATCTAACAGTCATTTAATAGCTGCAAGTTAACGCTTACACGAAGCAAATACAAAGATTTGCGACCACACTGTTTCAAAATGTCTCTTATATTACTTTGTCACATTAACGCCTTGTATAGCCCCTGGATGATTTTTTTTATTGATTTGGTTACAAAACCTGCTGTCGATGATTAAATGCGGTGAAGAATCTAAGAATTAATCTCTCAGTAGACTGCATATCAAACTCATAGAATAATGTGTTTATGTTTTTCTATTGCTCTGGGGCCATGGCCAATTATTATTCAAATGTAGTTTTTGGCACTCGAAGTGTAAATGCAGAAATATGCAATTTCAACCACTGATTACGACGATACTCAAATTTATGCTGGTTTTATATTTTATTCATTGGGGAAGGAAACTGATGACTGTATTTTAGGGATTGATGAAGCAAAATATAACATCAAGAAAACAAATAACGGGAATAAAACAAAAATAACGTAAACACGTAACTATGCGTTACATCAGATTAGAAGAAAATGTTTACATTCGTATATTTCTCCTACATATAGAATATGAATTAGAACGAGCATAGGCCTGGAGAATTAAAAAAAAAAAAAGAAACGACAGTTAGCAACTTTGCAAATTAATGTTCTGCATTCTTTTAGAAAGGATGAGTACAATGATTAACGTGATAGTCAATTTAAAAAAAAAATTACTTGCTTGAAAGATGTAAATCTCGAATATCTTCTACTATGCGGCATACTTAAAAAAGTATACAAAAAAAAACTTTACACCCATTTAAATATATTTTTAATATGTTTTTTGTTCATTCGAAAACTTGAACGGCGTAGTAAACCAGTCATCGATTTTACAAATTCGAACGTCATCTATAGTAAATCTATCGAAGAATATGTATAAAAAAACACAATACTTTCACCCAGAGAAGCATGGGAGCACATATCCATCTATATGTGAAAACATATTTGATAAGGACTTTGTGTACGTATATATGTGTGTGTCTGTGTGTGTGTGGGTATGCGTGCGCGTCTGTGTGTGCGCATGTGCATGCGCGCGTATGCGTATGTGTGTGCCTTTACGTGTATGCACACGCCCGAATTATCCTCTTATATATATGTGTATGCGTATGTGCATGTGTGTGTGCGCGCGTGCATTCTTGCTTATTCAATCAAATAAAATGTTTTTGATAAAAGTGCCATCATTCTTAGTTCATAGATATATTTTTTTCCGATACGTATTACATCAATAATGAATTTAGTATAAAACAATTATATGAAATAAATCTAATGTAACCTACAATCTGTTTCCTTATGCATAGTTAAGAAAGTAGTTTAACAATTATTATGATTAATATTACGTTTATACATTCGTTTTTCTAGATTCTTGATGTGAATTTATGTGTTGAAACAGATATTGTTATATTTGGGGATAGTCATGTTGCCTGTTTAACCAAGGAAACACGCGCACTATATATATATATATATATATATATATATATATATATATATGTATATATATATATATATATATATATATATATATATATATATATATATATATATATGGTGTTCCCTTGCTTCAGTTTTTTTCTTATATTAATTGTATTTCGGCCAAATTTCTTTCGTCACACTTATATGGCCTCAACAGTGGTCCTTTGCTGTCTTCTTTCATTTGTGTGTGTCTTTATCTACTAATTATCTGCAAAAATGGCAGAGCATTCAGCCTTGTAGAGCCGTCTATATAAATTGTTCTTCAAAGAGATACGTAGCCGTCGGGCTGGCTTTCGCCATAGCAACCACTAATCTATTCCTGTGTATGCAATCAAACGGAAGTGACCTGTCTTGACAATTCCAAGTTGGCGCAAGTGAGAACAAGCTACTAATAAATCCTATGAAAACTGAAATGCAGCTGGATTACTCTCTTACGACTGTTTGGGAAACAATAGCAGATCATTAGTAAAGAGAGAGAGAGACGCACACAAAAGAAAGATGATATCAAAGGGCTACTGATGAGGTCACAGAAGTGTGATGAAAGACGTCTGGTCGAAATACAATTAATATAAAATAAAGCTGAAGTAAGTTCACACCAAATATATACTACATGTGTTTTTATTGGCTAAACTGGCAACACGACCATCCCCAAATACAACAATATGATTAATATATTATACAGAAAGTCAATACATCATTTAAACGCAATTTAAAGTATTATTCGTCCAGAAAGAACGTGGCAGCTGCGTTTAAAGAAGTAAAAAAACACAATATATAACGCAGAGAGCAGACCGTTACCCAAACAACCACTAGAGAGTAATCCATATGCATTTCAGTCTTGATAGGATTTATAAGTATTGTGTTATTACTTGCACCAACTTGCAGTAGTCACGATAGATCGCTTCCATTATATTGTATACACAGGAATAGAATAGTGGTTTTTATAGCGTAAGCTAGCCCGACGGCTACATATGTCTTTCGAGGACAAGCTATATAGACGGCCCTACAAGGCTGAATGTTATATTCTGTTTTTACAAACCAGTGTTGGAAGTCTATGTTATTTTTATATACTGCTCATCAATACGGTGTATTATATCTCTACGAACACCGCAATAACTTGACTTTTGCTGAAGTGTTTGCATTGGATAAGATATTTAGATGGCTATTTTAAATTGATGTTTATTGGCCGTTCTGTCTTTCCTTCTTCTGCAAGAATTCTCTCAACCACCATAATTGCATTCACGCCCTCCTCTCGGAGCACATCGCACCCAGAAACACATATCTTCGACACACAAAGATAGTCCCACAAGTTCACTCTAGCCACTCTGCGCATTGGCATCTCTCTCTCTCTCTCTCTCTCTCTCTCTCTCTCTCTCTCTCTCTCTCTCTCTCTCTCTATCTATCTATCTATCTCTCTTTCTCTCTCTCTCTCTATCTATCTCTCTTTCTCTCTCCCTCTCTCTCTCTCTCTCTCGTACACGTACAAAGTATATATCAACCGATCTACTGTAATGTTTTTTCACATTATTTTTAATTTTCGTAAGCGAAACACATAAACATAGCAAATTCTTTGACATAGTGCTAAAATCTCTCTTAAAATACGCAATAGGTTTTGTAACATACATCTCAGAAGCAACCATCATAAAACACTTAAAGATTTTACCATCATTTGATGTACTAAATCTTTTTATACCATCCCGTATATATACAGACTGGAGGCAGTAATACGAACATAGAAACCAGTATCTATTACAACACAACATATTCTAAACAGTAACAATTATTTAGAACATGCTACGCTAAATACAAAAAAAATTATCTCGTTTACCTAGCTGGAAGAATCCGAACGATTTTCTCTAATCTGGTAATTCAGAATAAAAAGTCCATGGATTGAATCAGGTACAACTTGAAAGCGTGTACTGTGTAACCTTATAGAGAATGGAATGGAACGTGCTAAAGTAGCAGGCATCGAAGAATTACAAAATACTAAATGAAGTTTAGATACACCCACGAGTCAATATTTGATTACAAAAAACACGTGCACAGACACATATGTACACATTAACTAGCAAAGCCAATCGCTCATAAACATAGACATGCAGACACGCATGCACACATGCAAACATAAAAAAAAAGAGAAAAGAGCAAACGTGCAAAAATAGCAGTCGCCTCTTCCGCTTTCATATCATTGACTTCTATTTCACGTCCATATTCTTCTTCTCCTTCCTCTTCTTCTTCTTCTTCTTCTTCTTCTTCTTCTTCTTCTTCTTCTTCTTCTTCTTCTTCTTCTTCTTCTTCTTCTTCTTCTTCTTCTTCTTCTTCTTCTTCTTCTCCTCCTCCTCCTCTTCATCATCATCATCATCATCATCATCACCACCACCAGTATCATCATCATCATCATCATCATAATCATCATCATCATCAAGATCTCAATCATATTTTAAACTTGGTATTGATATTGTAGTTGTCCTCTCCGTCACTTTACAGATTTACTTTCCATAGAAGCAGAACACAGTGCTTGGCAACAACGCAACGTAAGAGCACAAATTTGATTTAAGTCTGACGGAGTGCATCTTAGATGTTTAAAATCGAAAATATTACGTAGCACGTACGCAGTAAATCTTGATGTATATGCTGTAACTTAATATTTACTTCTCCGAATTTTGTATCGTTTAAGTTGCATTACAGTACCTACCGTCATTGAGAACGCTTGCGTTGTAAACATTTTGTCTAATAAGAATAAATAGGATATCTCTGAAAAAATGTTGGAAATATTTTAGCAATTATTATGATGAAAGATGAATAAATACCTCAAAGCAATTTGGCCTCTGCTCTAACAATACTGAAACGACATATATTTCCATATTTATCATTTTCAAGGAAACTATAACAGGAGCAATAACTACTGTAAAAACAGGAATTAAGGAGAAACATATATATATATATATATATATATATATATATATATATATATATATATATATATATATATATTTATATATATGTGTGTGGGGGGTATGTATATATATATATATATATATATATATATATATATATATATATATATATATATATATATGTGCGTGTGTATATATGTCAATATCTCTGTTACGATATTCATAACCCTTAAAATCGATAACGATATACAACATACAAAATGAGATATTCACACTTGCATTAATCTTGATAATGTACTATATTGCATGTTGTGTATTGCTTCTTATTTCTAAGTAATTTGACTGTTATCCGCCTCGTGTTATCAACAGCCACTGACGTGTGATTTATTACAGACCGAATATATTTCCTTCAGGAAGTATATTTCATGCTCTAATCTATTGCATGCTTTGCATGACATGTTGTTGCTACATCAAGTCATATACATCAAAATATTCGCTTGAAAACGAAATAAATTAATACCACATCGTGATATGAAGATATATAAACTATTGCTGCGCACGGAAGATATCACGTGGTTATTTTATTCGGTATGGTTTAAAATAACTCCATCAGAGTATGAGTAGTAAAACAAGTGGAAAATTGTGTGTACGCATCCAATAGAGCGAGTTTATATACATATACGTATACATATACGTATATAAGTTTCGTTTTACAAGATTTAAGAGTATATTAGAGCCATGTTATATAAAGACATTGCACAATTTTGTGACTGGGTTTTGAACAGCCGCTTCACCATTCAGATATCAGTGTGATATACCTGGACATTGCAAAGGTATTTGATAAAGTAGTTTATGGCATGATGAGTCATAAGCTACGAGACCTTGGCATAGTCGGTAAACTGGGAGAGTGGCTGCTTGACTTCCTTAAATGGCGCCCTTTCTGAGGAAACTGAAATCGTAAGTGGTGTCCCCCAGGAAACTGTTCTGGGGACCATTACTCTTCGTAATAGCCCTCTTAGACATGCGTACAGTCACTCGAACAGCCACCGTCACTAGCTATGCCAATGACACAAAATTATCACAGGCAGTAAAAAATAACAAAAAAACAAGAGGATGTTACAAACTTACTGCGAGACCTGAACTAAGTATACAAGTGGGCCGAAATAACCAACATACAGTTTATTAATGGAAAAGTTCAAGTACTGCAATATAAACTAAGTACACATACAGTACAATGTGCATTTACATGACCCGAAGGCACTACAATCCAAGAGACACAGGCAGTGAAAGACTTGGGGATCAGCATTTGCAATGATGCATCATTTCATACGCACAAAATCAAGATGGCAGTAGAGTGCAGACCGTTATCAAAGTCAGTCATCATCTCACCATGCGTTTGATATTTGGTACTTGCTTCTGAAAAATGAGTGTCTTACAGAAATGTGAGAGTATTAGAGAAGTCTGAAACACTTGAAAATATAGACTGTTAGAGAAATTAAAATACAGCTGTTCGATAAGACACTACATTGATTTTGGTATAAATATAAATATTTTTTTTTCTTATGTGTTAAAGGAAACACCTTGAACGCTAGCTCTTCTGAAGCTAAGCAAAGTTATCTTCTCATTTACTAGTTATATTTGGAGTAAATAATGTACAAACATAGGTCACTACTTGAACATAAGTAAATTGTTTTTGTGTTATCTTTGCGAGTACATACAAGCAGTTACAATTTACAATATAAAAGAAACCAAAATTTAAACTTCATAACTATGTTAATGAAAAGAGTAAATAGTTTCGCAAACTTACATGCAGACCAACATATTGTATAAAATTATATGTGTATATATATATATATATATTATGAAAGCAAAACTGCTTAAACAGAGACATGTACATTACTCCCAGCTATACGTCTTTTACAATTGGTCACACCTATTTACTTTTACACACACTGTTTTCCTCTGTCTCTCACAATTGACTTCATTATATATTCTTATGCTTTTAGTGAGGATATGAGTTAACTTATGCATATAGAATACGATATAAATGCACATATGCATAATAAATTAGTGTTGCGTTCATATATAAGTTACTTTCATTGTGTCGTTTGATAGTAAAGATCTAACTTCATATTTTTAAAAGGTAATTACTATATGACAGGTGGAAACGCTTAGAAGTAGCGGCCATTTATTATGATATGTCATTTACGTTCAACTATCGAACTATATTAAATTTCATCTATCTAAACACTTCATCGTATTTTACAGCCACGCATGTTTGATTTTTCGTGTGATGTTTTGTTTATCAGTTTTAATATATGCCTATGTATACATACATAGATGCACACACACACACACAAACACACCATTGGTGTTTTGTTATATCCTTATATGGCTATCAGTATGAATATATGCATATGTCTACATACATACATACACACACACATAGAAAACCACGCACATAATATATATATATATATATATATATATATATATATATATATATATATATATATATATATATATATATATATATATATATATATATATATATATATATATATATATATATATATATATATATATGTGTGTGTGTGTGTGTGTGTGTGTGTGTGTGTGTGTGTGTGCGTGCATGCGGGTTTTATAAATATAATTGCATGTATACGAGTCTATAAACATCAACATCAATTTGTCAGTTTATAATAGATAGTTCTATATCTTTAGCATTAACAAGTTATTACTATGTTGCAAACCAAATACTTTTTCATGCCCAATCGACAGGAAAATCGCTTGTAAATATATCACCGTTGAACATATTAATACTGAATAATACATGCTTATTCTATTCTCATTACCCTCTTTGTACCCCATCCGGTCCTGGGAATTTCCAATTTGGGATCTTTGTTGTCTCTTCGGTTACGATCAGTCGTGATTGTAAGATTGCTCTGTTTCGCTTCATATTTTTGCGATCTCAATTCCTTCAACCATTTAGCATCTTTGTTATGCTTTCTTCCCTTATTCCAGATGTTACTCCAAATCATGTAACTTTCTTCAGCATCTGGCCTTTCACTGCTGTTTTTTGATTGATTTTTGTTGCCTTACATTTGTTGTATTGTGTTATTATTTTTAACAGCATAATCAAGGAATATCTCTGTACTTATATTCGTTCGCAACACAGACTTTGCATTATCATCATCATCATCATCATCATCATCATCATCATCATCATCATCATCATCATCATCATCATCATCATCGTCATCGTCGTCGTCATCGTCATCATCATCATCATTATCATCATTAAGCTGGTGAGCTCGTAGAATGGTTACCGTATCGGAAAAAATTCAATGACATTTCTCCCTGCTTTACGAACGTACTTTAAAGTCCCCGGCGAAGAACTGCGCATTCGTTCTTTGGCGATCTATAAAAGAAGTACCATATGAACAATGGGGTCACTGAAATAGATTATCCCATGCACTAAATGGTGCTGGCTCTTTGCACCAAATTTCATCAGTACTGCCATTGCATTAGAATCTTACTGATTGCCGACCCAGTGTCCTGTTGCATTCTTGTCAAAAACTGTATATTTTCCACCAGCAAACACGTGAATTTTGAGTTATAGCTGATTCGGAGATTTTGACCGGATCAGTTTCTATTAGATCGATTGCTCCGCTGGTCAGGCAGAATATAGTTTTCTTTCTATATTGCCGAACCAGAATGATTGTGAGCAGAGAGAAATAGGAAAGACTGCATATAATGTCAAAAAGTTGCTATACCAGCTTATGCAATTACAATAACAAATAATTTCCCATGAATTTAATAACACAATATCAACAGTTTTATTTCACGTGTAACCAAACAGATGACATCTCTCTTCAAGAAATAACTGAATATTGAACCATGGGCAACTCTAAAACTGGAAAAGCAAAACGTCTGTACACATCAATTGGTATTTACTCAATTCATGGAAATATGCGACATCAATGAATTCATTAGAATTATAGACATCATATTTTTTATTTGCATCATTATCGTTTATCGATTATGATATTACTCTAGTGTATACTTATTTATGTTTACAACTTATTTCTACTAATGAGTCTCATATTATATACGTTATGCAAATAAAGTATAGAAGATGAAAGTAATTGTACCAATCTGCATATAATAATTCTAATATGCATTCCATTTTCTATAAAGTAGAGACACTTTAAAATCTGCATGCGTATACACGCGAACACGACCTCACATACGAACATACAGAAACCATACGATGACGCACATCACTATATAGCTATAGAAGTACACGTTCATACACATACGAATGTATATATTCACATATGTGTGTATATGTATGTATATATATATATATATATATATATATATATATATATATATATATATATATATATATATATATATATATATATATATATATATATATATATATATATATATGTATGTATATATATATATATATATATATATATATGTGTGTGTGTGTGTGTGTGTATGTATTTGTGTGTGTGTGTTTGTGTGTGTGTGTGCGTGTGGTGAGGTATATATAGCGTTATACTGATACACCCATTTTTTTGTTTCCTCCACCTGTCTTCGTCTGTTGTTTTTTTTCGTAAATCACCCCCCCATATATATATATATATATATATATATATATATATATATATATATATATATATATATATATATATATATATATATATATATATATATATATATATATATATATGTATGTATGTATATGTATATGTATATATATATATATAACGTGAAGTATATTTGCCACTTAAATGCAGCTAAACCCAAAGGGTGAACGTTACTCTTGCTTTTAGCCCCAGGAGAACATCTCCTACAGGTGGCTATTGACACACATCCTTTCCATCTTGATCACGTGATACGCACGGACGCGAGTTTCTGGGTATTTGCCCTTCATCAGCTTACGACAATCACCGATCTTCCATCTTTGAAAAACAAATCCATATCCAGACCTTATCCAGAAAGTGACTTACGTGTAAGTTTGTCATTAATACCTCCAAGAATTGACAGTTTGTGCAAAGCCAAGCAAGCACATCCTTCTCACTAAGCATGTATTAAAAAATCCTGTTTGCATAATTGACCATAAACCTATTTGTTAAATATTGTTAAATAAATAATTGTAAAAATATGTGTTATTTTAAGCAAATATTTATGTATAAATTTCATAAGCGTTTATAAGGGTCTCCCTAAGGTAAGGCCTGAAATGTAAAGGTGTCCTTAAGTCAAGAGGTTTGAAAGCCCCTGACCTAACCAATTGGTCAAGCGCCTTTTCATATAGTAAATGGCATTACTTTAAAGAAAAGAGTCAAGGCAGAGTAGCTGAACAGTTATGCGTAGATTTCAATTTCACGCGTCCTTGCATATAGCAACTTGAAATAAAATATTTGCCGTGGGAAATTTTTGTAGAAGAAATATTTCACTCTATAGACACATTGAACAGATACTGCTGGTGATAAAGAGGAGACCATGAGTTTTCTTCGTTATCACTCATATAAATATGTATATACTTATATATATATATATATATATATATATATATATATATATATATATATATATATATATATATATATATATATATATATATATATATATATATATATATATATATATATATATATATATATATATATATGGAAATATTCAAATTGGAACGTCGATACTCTTTTCTAGGATTAAACGCATGATGTAAGCATAGAATAAATACCGTAATATGATTAGATCATTATTCATTGTTGTTATTTTATTCCATCCGCATGGGTTTTGTATTATTAAGTATATAATAGGAAATGTTACAATGATTGATATTCATAGCAGATATTCAATTATATTGAAATATTCATCGCTGATGATCGTTGTATCATTAATCACATTTAACATCACTCATTTTCATCATTTCAACATCTCTATTCTTCTGGATTTCCGTTACGCGTCTCAGTTTTTTTTTACCCCTAATTAGTTTTCTTCAAACATGCATGTCTCTTCATTTTGTCTTTTCTCGTCCAATATCTAATTTGTGTCACCTAAATAATTAATTTCTAATCAACGTCACGTGTTCAGAAACATAATTATCTGGAATCCATATTTTCTTTCAATGAACTCCCACTATAATTTTGTTCTGCGTATCTGCCCGACACAATCTTCCACCAGGCATTCATTCTCTCCTTCTGCATTTGTCATTCTCATGCGCTTACACTCACATTCTGTGTCTGTTTTGTTTTAATGACACATCGTTTATTAATTAGATCTAAGAACAATTACGTCATATTCAACATTGCCATTGTTATTTCCAGACAGTCGCTTTTCGCTATTGATTATTCTTTCATAGAGCATGCGATTAATTTATTGCCTTCATTTACCAGCATGCTGCATAACAGAACATAATATAAATGCCTGGAGATATCGCATGATAACAATAAATTTCATTTAAATATTATTTTATCTCCAATTCATTTCTTTTTCATGTATGGTAATGCCCTGGATCTTGAAAATATCGGAGTCCAAATGCATATTACACATACTTTACGCTTGTTATTCTACATAGTACGACAAAGACTGCAATGTGTTAAGATATTCATGAGTGTAAGAAAACATATTTTGTATGTAATATTATACATAACTAATGCATGCATTAACATAAAACAAAGCTGAAATATTTTGCCCTTCTCACGTACCTATCCATTTTATAAATAGTATCGCTTTGCATTCGATTCATTTTGTTCTGATTTAGCACTACTTTTTTCCAAATATTTACGTCTCCATTTTATTACTCTTTTACTCTTTACTGTTTTACTTGTTTGAGTCATTTGATTGCGGCCATGCTTGAGCACCGCCTTTAGTCGAGCAAATCGGCCCCATGACTTATTCTTTGTAAGCCGAGTACTTATCATATCGTTATTTTTTGCCGATCCGCTATGGTACGGCCACCTAAACACACCAGCATCGGTTGTAAAGCGATGTTGGGGGGACAGACACAGACAAACAAACACACATATATTTATAGATATATACGACGGGCTTCTTTCAGTTACCGTCTATGAAATTCACTCACAAGGCTTTAGTCGGCCCGAGGCTATAGTAGAAGACACTTGCCCAAGGTGCCACGCACTGGGACTGAACACGGAATCTTGTGTTTGGTAAGCAAGCTACTTCCTACACAGCCACAGACATAATTTTTACGCTATTTCACTAGAATAGCGAGCAGTCTTATAAAATATGTGGTGTATTTTAACATATAATATTGCGTGAATTGTAAACACTGTAATATGCGGGTTGTGCCTATACCTACATGGTTTGTATATCTGTAATTTTCATGATTTTCACTGCTCGTTTGTCTGTAGAAAAAACAGTCTCTAAAGGGATATGTTCTCACAAGAAAATATTGACAAGATTATATTCAATTCATAAAAGATTCTAGAAAGCCAAAAGTACACATGAAAAAACAATTTCTCCTGAAGGTGAGTAAGCTGAAAATCGTAACGAAGTCTCAGTTTTTCTATGTATAATTTAATGTGTGTCTGTGTGTGTGTGTATGCATGTATATTTACCCCAAGAGACACGAATACATACGTCTACATAAAAACACAGGCATAGGCACATGCATATATATATAGAATGTTTCTTTCATGTCAGTTAAGTTTCGAGTAATCTGTTCATTACGTGTAAGAAATTTAAATAAAATTTAGAAGTGGCTAGTCTTTATCCTTAGCTAACATAGTGCACATACACTGTAATCCCTCGATTATCGCGGGTGTTGCGTTCCAATACACACAACAATAGGTGAAAATCCGTGAAGAAGAAATCGTGATGTACTATATTTTTTTTCATAATTTGTATAGATTTATTTTATTATAAATGCAAACAACACCACAGAGAAATCGACGTAAGCTTGAATAATAAAACGAGATATGTGAACCGCGATCAGGCGAAAGGTTGGTGTATATTTATTGCAAGAATATAAGGCAGTCATATTTGTATAACTAAACTACTGATATATCTGTCCATGAGAAAGCCAGTTTTATACACACACAAGCACACGCACACTCATACACATACACATACACACATACGCATACATAAATACTTATCTATTTACATGCATGTTTATATGCACAGGTATACGCATCTCTCTCTCTCTCTCTCTCTCTCTCTCTCTCTCTCTCTCTCTCTATATATATATATATATATATATATATATATATATATATATATATATATATATATATATATGTACACATACACATGCACACATACGCAGACTTAAATATATGTCTGTGAGTATGTGCGTTCATTTGTGTTTGATTATCATAGATAGCTATCAAAGCATACTTAGTTTTCTAACGTTCAACTAATTACGTCAAGGTGGTAATCACAAATTTATATATATATACATATACATATATATATATATATATATATATATATATATATATATATATATATATATATATATATATATATATATATATATATATATATATATATATATATATATATATATATATATATATATATATATATATATATATATATACATATAGAAAATCATATATGTATCTGTTTATGTGTGTGTGTATGTGTGTGTAATCCTGATGCCTAAATTAATGATTTTATACAAGTATGTGTATTGTGTGCTAGCTCATGCGAGATGTCTTTTCTCATGCGTTACTATATGTGTTTATGTATATCCCGAGATGTCGACTTAGATTGGAATATAAGAATTCCTATTCACAGGGAAATGTTCCTATCATTTGTGTATTCGCTCATGTATATGTATAAATATGTATTTATGTACAGATATTCATAAACGCCTGTCTTTCTCTTGCTCACTCTCATCCCTCTTGCCATTCTCTCTCTCTGTCTCTCTCTCTATCTTTCTATATATCTATTTTCTCACTGTACCTCTGTCACACACTCAAACGCACGCACGCATACAAACACACACTACTAACATACACACTCACAAGTATATATATATATATATATGTATATATATATATATATATATATATATGTGTGTGTGTGTGTGTGTGTGTGTGTGTGTATGTGCGTGTGTGTGCGTATACATACATATATATACTTATATATATATATATATATATATATATATATATATGTATATATATATATATATATGTATATATATATATATATATATATATATATATATATATATATATATATATATATATATATATATATATATATATATATACATATATACATATATATATATATATATATATATATATATATATATATATATATATATATATATATATATATATATATATATATATATATATATATATATATATATATATATATATATATATATGCGTCTATGTTGGAATGAATTTGTGCGGGTATGTTTGTGTGTGTGTATGACTGCAGATAGATTAACAGGTATACGAAGTT
This sequence comes from Octopus bimaculoides, assembly GCF_046866305.1. NCBI lineage: Eukaryota > Metazoa > Mollusca > Cephalopoda > Octopoda > Octopodidae > Octopus > Octopus bimaculoides. The sequence goes on along the minus strand of NC_142946.1, from coordinate 13,163,497 downwards.
ATGGCTGTTATAACTGCTGTTGCTTTAATTATTGTTATTATTATTATTATTCTTACATAAAGTAGTAGTAGTAGTAGTAGTATTAGTAGTAGTGGTGGTGGTGGTGGTACCGGCAGCATCAGGAACAGTAGTTATTTGGCGATGATTATCATTTCCCATGTTCTTAGAAAGTTTCTTATGGGTGGTTATTCCTTTGAAGTTATAGATTAACAAAATCTCTTCATGTAGTGAAGGAAAAAACGTCACTATGTTGCATATGTTGGAGATTTTGGTTTTCTAAGAAATTAATTTTATTTATAACATGGCTTTATTAGATGCTTCATATTCCACTCTGAGATACACTACCCTAAATACATAGGTATGACAACTAGAGACATACCTCGGCGTATTCTTGTTGCTACACGTATATGAATTTTATAAATATATGGATATATAGAATGTTAATTTATCTATTGCAAAGAATATTTGACCTTTCAAAAGGAAAAGAATATACAGGATGTCGTACACTTAAATAAATGAATAAAATATATTTCCTCTTCTTATGCATATTTTGACTGTGTGTACACACGTACATATATGTGTGTATTCTTGTATGTATGTGAATGTATATGTATATGTATGGGTGTCTATATATGTGTGTTTGTGTGTCTACGCGTGTGCATGTATATATATATATATATATATATATATATATATATATAGACAGAGAGAGAGAGAGAGAGAGAGAGAGAGAGAGAGATAGATAGATAGATAGATAGCTACATAGATAGAGATAAATAGATAGAATCATATATACATTCACGCACAAACACACATTTAATATCACGCATATGCACGTGACGCCGGCTATTCGTGTATGTATATATATGTATGTACGTATGTAAATTTGTTGTTACTATCCGTTACTATCAGATTTGATTACCTAATCTTTGACTTAGAACATCTTGGTTTCAATAGTCATTTTTAACAACTATGTCTGATTACTGCCAAATACACACCACCGAATTATGTTGTGAATTAGACTTTTGCTCCATTTAATGTCTTGATATTTCTATGCATTTTGTGAACTCCATCATTATCTTTGTGCGACAACCGCCCTTCTGGTATTCATTGGAATTTCCACCAAAAACTTCATCACGCCATTTGAAAATCTCAAGAGATACATCATTTACATGTTCTGTGATATATTACTCCTCATGCAAAACCGTTATGTCGTCGTTTGCATATTATTTCATTTTGCTTTTTTTACCATCTGTCTAAGAAATCACATCTTCTGTGGAATATGTGGTGCAATAATAAACCAGTATATGCACACCGACTAATAAATTCTTCCGAACTTATTGATTCAGGTTAACTCGACACTTCACTGGGCATTGAAGTAGTGTTATGCGTAATACTCAACTGTCTGTACTACTCTTGTATATATATATATATATATATATATATATATATATATATATGTTATTCTATCAGTTTCGATGTTGCAATGTTCTTTTTGTGTCATCGCTTTGCTTTATTTAAGAAACTATAATTACTGTGCCTAATGAAAGTCGTAAAGCGAAGTAGATGCATGGAAAACAATTTACCTTAACCGCTTAATTGTCCTATCATATTTGTTTGTTTATGACTTTATGGAAAGTAATTGTAACAGTATGACAGGTGTTGGATGATTTATTCCAGAAAATGTTATATTTTCTCCAAGAAACCCTACATAATAGCGCCTATTATGATATGCAAGAGTATTCATTACATAAAAGAAAATGAATGAAATTTTCGTCTGGATTGTATTCACCGAATAACACCAGAAATATTAATTCGAATGCTAATGTGTAACAACTTCTAACGCTCAAAAAATAACCTGTAGAACTAGGTCAGTGTGATTCCTTTTACATAAGTTATATGTACATAAGCAAATTTGTGTATTCATAAAAAGTAAATCGACTTCCAACATAGGAATAAGCAGGAAAACGATTCTCACAAGAGCAATATCGAAGAGGATAATAAGACGCTTCAAATTCACGTCGACAGCTGTCTAGGATGCCGGTGATTATCACAACCGCAATAATTTTAGCATAATCTGAACTTTACATTAAAGAGTATATCAGTAATATCAAACACATGTTTGGGATCTGTGAGGGAATATGTCTTACACATACATTAGTTTGTTTAAAAATAAAAACATCCATTTTCCTGGAGTATACAGTGCACAGTTAGGCAAGAAATTATAGAAGGAAAATGATGCTGAAGAGCTGTATCTCTCAAACAACTCATGATTTAAATTTAGCAATAAGGTGGACTAACATCCACAGTGCTGCTTCACTAGAGCTTAATCCATCGTCCCAAAATGATAACAGACTAATGGGAACACAGCGAATTACAACTTGAGCTTGAAAAGGGCGGAAATGCAACTAATAATTTTGTTTCACTATTCTGCAAACTCGCAGCCATTGTACCTAAAGAGATTAGATGCATTTTAGGTTTTTGCATTGTATATCTTTGATACACAAGGAACATTAAATATAATTAAAATTACGCATAATCTCTCATGACATGTAATATTCTTAAACAACTTAAAGTACTCGAATAGAAAGCCGGGACCGTTAAAATCTCAGAATTCAAAATTATGCATGGTTTACACGAATCACATATCTGTGAGAATTGTATAAATTTATAGAAAAGTATACTTTTATCGATAGCAGCATGCGATATATTTTCATGCACGTTCTAAAAGACCTGCTTAAAAATAACAAATCCTATGACCACGAATAGAAGCCACATAAAATGTTACCGGTGATCTTACATGGCTGTGTACAATGCTCTTACATCTTCATTTACCATTGTTCACACGGACAATATTCGCAGCCCACACTAAATTCAAATTACCTGTAAAGGAAAGAGAAACATCCAAGTCTTTTGCTGCAGGATTAGACAACATGTTTTTCCTAAGCATATACAATGGTGTGCATAATATGGTACGCCTTATTACAAAAGGGTTCTGTTAAAAGGAAAGAACAACTATTCTTTAGACATTTGAAGACAAGTCATATCATTAAGACACATACAATTTTCAATGAAATATGTACTGTAGCATTGTGTTTTGAAGTACATGCACACTCGCACACGCGCACGCACGCACAAAGCCACATACACACATATATGTGTAGGAACGTATATATATATATATATACATACATATATATATATATATATATGTATATGTATATATATATATATATATATATATATATATATATATATATATATATATATATGTATATACATACATACACACACATATATATATATATATATATATATCTATATATATATATATATATATATATATATATATATACATATATACATGCATGCATACATTCATGCATATATACATACATATATATATATATATATATATATATATATATATATATATATATATATATATATATATATATATATATATATATATATATATATATATATATATATATATATATATATATATATATATATATATATATATATATATATATATATCCACTCGTACAACAGTCTTCTCTTTTGAAAACGCGTTGAGTTTCTGCGTTTATGAAGGAGAGACACCGTGCGTGCACATACATCGTGCATGACTATAACTTAAAACAGATATAAATTGCCTTTCGCCTATGCTAATTTTCAGCCCTTGCATTTCAACATCATATCCTGTCCTTCTGTTGCCCAAACTGGCATCATGCCGATTAGTTAATTTGAAGCTTCTATTGGAAATCTTCCTTTCCCACAGGCAAACTGACCTAACACACCATCCGAAGAATTTCCGTTGGTGATGATGTCAGGTTTATCATTTACGTAACGTATATTTCGTTTTTATGCTGATATTATTGATTAAAAGATATAATGTAGTTTTGTTTTCTTTCCAAATCCAATGTTTCGGCATGAAATACACCTTCGGGAAAAGAAATTGGAAATAAGGATAGAGAAAGGCTTGTAGCAAACCGTGCATGAAATAAGATTGTGTTTGCTTAGCACGAAGAAATTATTCTGACCACATTAGCTTGGCATTGGTTGTAAAATGATGCTCGTCCTATTTTTAAATACTCTGATAAGCCTGAACAACAACTGATCAAGAAACACATTCCGCCTCTCCGAAAAAATGCATCGCTATTTTATTACTATTATTATCATTATCATTATTATCATGAAAGTGAAACTGAGGTAAAATATACATAGCCCAGTATGTCCATCATGGCTACACGCCTGATAAGGTTACATCAAGCAGATGAATCACAACAACATGTGCGCGACATGGTAATATCATATCAAGAAAAGCAGCGCGTGTTAAATTGCTGGTGTGGTTCAATTAAATTTTCTTCACTTCGAGTAAGCCCATCCTTCACAAAAGTTCTCGGAATAAGTGTTGTTTAAGGATGTTGAACGAAACACCTATTTTTCCAAAGGAGAATTATCCGAACCCTAAAGGATGCCTTTCATCACATGGCTGTGGTGCTTCCCCAATAATTATGTTCATGATAAGAGATACACATATCGTCAGCCACTGAGGAGCATGCTCTACTAGTTAAGGTCAGGCAAGTGACAAGCACATCTGTGCTACTGAGCCGAATATCTACTTCAGCCATCGTTTATACAAATTACCGTATTGTCTGCCGTATTGCCTGGTTCGATGTTTTCAAGCACAGTATTGACCTACTCATGTTTAACTACTCTGTTGTTACTTGGTCGGCATTTAACAAGGTGTTGAGCTGTGCAGGTATTCGTTCATGACATCAAGCAAATCCTTTGATCCAGTAGCCTTGAACTCCCTCTCATACCGGGTCATTTTAATTCCTTCTATGTACGTTTATATGTATATACATGTGACATTACATAGACATATTCCGTTTTATCATATCATATTTGGCATTTTTTGTAGTCATTTATAACAACGTATCCAGGTATTAACTCTTTGAAAGTGTTAAGGAAATTACACCCCATAATTTCTAAACCACGTCATGTCTGTGTAACCGTGTGTGTGTGTGTGTGTGTGTGTGTGTGTGTGTGTGTGTGTGTGCGCGCGCGTACATGTGTCTGCCTATGTGTATGTCTGTATATCTTTTCCAGGTAAGTGTCTTTAGATAGATAAGTAGGTAGGTACATGGTTTTAAATCAGTGGCGTAATAGAATTATACAGTATTGAAATATATTAAAGTACTTTTGAAAACGATTTCAATAAATGTTATATCATTACAGTGAACATAATAAACATTTATTTATTTGTTATTGAAACTGTATGAAAGTGGAGTTTCCATAATATTAACCCAATATGTTTCATGTCGTTTATACATTTAATGGAAAACTTGCCTTTCTATAGGAACATAATCCCCTAGTCGATTATAATTATTATTGTCATTGTTATTCTTGTTGTTGCCATGATTATTTCACAGATATATATATATATATATATATATATATATATATATATATATATATATATATATATATATATATATATATATATATATATATATATATATATATATATATATATATATATATATATATATATATATATATATATATATATATAACTCTTCAAAGATTACTGGAAAATAAGTCCGTCTTTTCAGTTCAGAACACATTGAATCTAGACGGCGTCTGTAGCACGATGGAAAATAATCATCAATGGAGCCATTTCGTCTAAACTCTATGGATATTTAACAGAAATGTCAATGGTATATTCTGTTATGATAATATCGGGATTGAGAGAGAAATGGAATAGCGTCAATATAATTAAAATGATTAATGCATTACATTTTAGCCTGCACACACACGCGAATAGGTGTGTGTGTGTGTCTGTGTGTGTGTGTGCATATATGCACACATACATACATACATACATATACTTATGCATAATATATAACATGTTTTTGTGTTTGTGTATATATATATATATATATATATATATATATATATATATATATATATATATATATATATATATATATGACTTGCTAACGTACAGTGATTGAAATTAATGAGGCAAACAATTTAAAACTCAAATAATTAGAGATCTGTAAACAGAGTAAACACTGATACATAGATCATTCTAACTTATATCACATTTCATGAAATATTGTTACACATACGGTACATGAACGCAACACATGAACAATTTAAGCGTCTATATTCATATCTTAATATTATTGTATGTGTTGCTGTTTAAAGGAAGCTAGTATATGAATGGAGTTGTGAAAATTACATTACAATACATGATATAGCTGGAATCATGTAATCTAGGCCTTCACGTACGATGCTGCTGTTCTTGTGGTAAATATTGATTAACAAATATTTTTTTCTACTACAGTTCGGTATTATAATATAATTGCAGATGATATACGACATTCATCCTGTTTGTTGTTTTCCAGTTCTTGCTTTTTATTTCCAAGTTTCACCGCATCCATGATCTTCCGTTAGCTATCATGTTTAATGAAGGTACATTTCGATTAAAGATTAGTTACCGAAACGTCTCAAGTAGTCTTCATATGTAAATTTTATTGTGCAGGCAGATTATAAACACACACACACACTTACATACACGTGAAGACTTACACACACATAAATATATGTGCGTTTGTGTACATCACTCGCTCATGGATCAGTACAAACGCGCGTACGTAGCGTTTTCACATATATAAATGTATAACTAATTGTTTCAATAAACTACACACATACCTTTATACATATGTGTGTATGTAGGTACAGTAACGGGAAATTTTATAACGAATAATGATATACAAATGTGCGTGTGCTGCTAATCCGGTTATAGCTTTGAGTGGAGTTTTCTGTTGCATGTCCGTCTCGAGGGGCTCCCTTTATCCGCTGTTTCAGACGTTGAGATCTGCTGTAGTAATATTTCGCTTGTTCACCTGTTACCGATTTTGGTGTTTGAAGTTTCATAACTGGATCCTATATATGCCGAAGAGGAATGTCTTGAGAATAAGCGTGAGTGTTACTTCCTTGCACGTTCAGATCCACCTTAAACAAATCCATGCCATTAGTTTAAAGAGTCATCAACCGCTTCACATAGAAAGGAAGCGTTCAGCAAAGAAGAGAATATATTCTCGAATACGAGACAAATCCAGCAGCAACGGCCACGAGGACGATGTGTGTGTGTGTCGGTTCGTGTGTATGTGTGTTCTTCGTGCGTTTGTTCGTGTTTGTGGGTTTGATTGTCTATGCTATTTTTTTTCTATCTGACTCACAATCTATCTATATTCATATATGTATGTGCCTGTTTGCGTATGCAGACAGATAGATGAATAGAGGCACGGATATATAGAAATTTATATATATATATATATATATATATATATATATATATATATATATATATATATATATATATATATATATGTATATATATATGTATGTATATATATGTATATATATATGTATGTATATATATATATATATATATATATATATATATATATATATGTATATATATATATATATGTATGTATATATATATGTATATATATATATATATATATATATATATATATATATATATATATATATATATAGACAGAGAGAGAGAGAGAGAGAGAGATAGATAGATAGATAGATAGATAGATAGATAGATAGATAGAGAGCGAGAGAGAGAGAGAGAGAAAGAGAGAGAAATTGAGAGTTAGGGAGAGCAAAATAAACATATTTATGTAACAAATACGATGGTCTAAAAGCAGAATGATAGCAAAGTTTATCTATTTCTATAATAATGCATCAATATATTATATCATTCATTTATTTTAATTCTTAATCTTCAGTTAAGCAGAGTTCGGAGAAATGAAATTTGTCATGCATTATATCAACAACATTGCATTCATGAAATATTTGGAATCTGACTATTTAATCAAAGATCTGTAGCTTTGAACGATGCCATATATCGTTCAATATTTAGTCTTCCATGTATTCTGTGTAGAGAAATAGTTAAATTACAACGCAATAAATTTATTTGTTACATACATAGACAGAAATATAAAGATAATTTATAATTTCATCAGCATCTGCTGTATGTATTTAGGAGATTTTCTTCGTAAAATATCGACGTATACGCCTGTAACAATTTGTTGGGAAGATAAGAAGCTAAGGAAGAGACAGATTAGTATTCCGTATATATCTTTACATAGTTATGTATGTGTCTGTGTTTCATAGGTTTCGTTATATGTGCTGTCGCATTTATTTTCTTTAGCTAATAATGGTGTCTAGAATGATGCCTTATCTCTGTAATTGCCATGTTCGACTTAGAAACAATTGTGGAGAGTAATTAAAAGGATATTTTTCTAAATTATCTCGCCTGTCTGTTTTTGGCCTCCGTCGTATCTAATGTTCTGTATTCCATTGATATGTTTTCATTATATATGTGGTGCCTGATATCGAACCAATCAGCGATCGATTTATACAAAATAGTATAAGAGAAATACATTTTTATTAGATATGTAATGTCGTATGTTGATCAAAAACTATGTGAAAGAATAAGCAAAAATAAATATTTGATGAGTGTAATTATTTGTCTAAATAGAAAACATGAATAATAACTCAATTAGACCCAATTACGGAAATCTGAAAACCAATATCATGTGTGCTTTTCTGCCATTTGAATAGTGAATCTATATTATTCAGTGATATGTGTGTTTTCACATTGATGTTACGTAGTTATATATATATTTCTGTCTCTCTGTCTTTCTACTTCTCTCTGTACACACACGCACAAACAGACACAAACACCCCCACACACACACACATATATGTGTGTGTGTGTGTGTGTAGTGTGTGTGTGTGTGTGTGTGTGTGTGTGTGTGTGTGTGTGTATTACGTTGTCGAGAAAGCAATTTCTTTTTTCCAATATACATACAGGTACAATTTTTTGGAATGACTTTTTTCAACTTTATGATTCTTTTCCTATTGACATTTGATAGCCGTTACTTCTGACTTAGTTTAGAAACAAATTGCTCATAATTGTGTTTACAGCTGTTAGTTCAATGTCAGTATTAACATGGAGTGCAAAACGAATATTTTAGCCATATTTCGCTTTTTTTTTTCCGCTGCTGAGGCTCACTATGAAATATATGAAGTTGATGGTGATGATTGCTTAGCAGAATGCACATATCATATATGGTGTCAACACTTCCATTCTGGAGAATTCTCATTCGAAGCTGTCTAACGATCTCGCCTACCTACTGAAGTTGATAATGAGCGAATGAAAGCGGTAATTGAACTTGATTGTCATATAACTGTGCAAGAGATTGCAGAGGGATTAAATGTATAACAGAGAACATTTAAAAATTACTTAAAATGTATTTCGTTTCCACATAAAATGAAAGAAATTCACTTAACAAAACCAATCAATATTTACAATATGCGTCTTAAATACCATGAAATCAACATTTAAAAAAAAAAATGAATTATCACTGGTGATGAAAACTCGATTGTCAACGATAACAACAATGGAAAACGATCATGGTCCGAGCATAATGAATAAGCACAATCCATATCGAATGCTGAGTTGCATCAAAACAAGTTCATGCTCCCAATTTGGTAGGATTATAAAGGTGTTGTGTATTTTAAGCTGTTTGCAAGGAACCAAACGATCAATTCAGATGTTCACTGTCAACAACTAATGAAACGTAAAGGAACTGTTTTCCAGCATGACAACACTACACCGCACATGCATGTAATAACACATCATTTATTGAAGCTTGGTTGGGAAGTGATGTCACATCCACTATATAATCCTCACGTTGCGTCATCAGATGAACATGTTTGCAAAATCCTTTGAATGATAAGACTTTCAATAATAACGATGGATTTTTGGCTAATAAAGACCAACAGTTCTATGAAAGTGGAATCATAATGATGTCAGAAAGATGGTGACTGGTCATCGTACGAAATGAAAAATATAAAATTGTTTAAATTTCTTTATTTGTGTGAAAAAAAAATTGCTTTTATTTCACACTAACAAGCCGAAATCGCCTTTTGCCAGCCCAAAACACACACACACACACACACACACACACACACACACACACACACCCACACACACACACACACACACACACACACACACACACACACTCATTTATATATACGAGTGAGTGGAGAAACGAAGAAGCGAATGAAGGGCACTGAAAAATATATGTGGAGTTAAATGTATGGGTCAAAACAGTTTGATTCACATTAGTTGGTACACTTGAGTGTCAAGCGAGATGCTAGTCGTCAGCTACTTCAAATTCAAAATAGCTGAAAACTAGTATCGTACTTGAAACTCATGTGTGCGAACGAATTTGAATCAAACTGTTTATTACATCCATATATATATATATATATATATATAAAGCATTGATTGAATATATAATTTTAAAGCAATTAATTAATTTTAACTGGGTCTTCCATTTTACGTTATGTTTTAAGTTCTCCAGTTTTGTAGAATGTAGAAAATAGATTATCAATCTTAGCTAACATTAATACACACCACAGAAGACTTCCATGATTTGGAAGTATGAGTGATAATTCCTTGAAATATTTTCATCACTTTATCATTGAAATAACAATCGGTGTGATTAATTATTATCCCTAAAGCATTCATTTATTGTTTACTACTCACAATTTAGCTCTTGGCACTTGAAACCATCAAAAATGATTGATATAGGTATCTTGAGTAAAACTGCCTCGATTTGTTCCAAGTATCAATGCTGCGGCTCTGCTCAAATATTCTAATACTATTTTCTGACAGATTCTCACCGACGTGATTTAACTAAAGCTACTTCACATTCGTAAAATGTGATGAGCTTTGGTGGTAAGGCCACGAAAGAGTTCACGAATGCAATCTGTGTTGACGTCAGAGTTGTTTCAAAATGATGGTGCGAATATTATGTCTCGGTAAGTATTCCACCATAATCACAAAATCAAAAATCAATCTAAGGATCCTCCACGTTGTTGATGGCAGCTGATGTTTTGAATAGTTTCTAACTTGCACATATGTCATGGTTAGCTATTCATTTGTGGTAGTATATTTCTACTGGATGTATAACATGGTAACGCCCTTATTCTATGAAACGACATTTACATATACACAATAAACAGAGCAAATTTGTGGAAACATTCCACCATTCTGTACTATTGTTAGCTACTTTAAATTACGATTGAATGATTCGAACTATCTTGCTCTACATTAGACTCCTCCAGTGATATATCTGGGAAACTTTTACACTTTAATACAGGAGGAAAAGTCATGAAGTACAGAGCTGCTCTTGCCAGAGGGAAATGAAGCGAGGGTGAAAACTTAGCATAGATTAGAAGAGCAAACGCTTCACCATTTCTGTTGCATGTAAAAGAGAGCCGTATCGTAGAATTCTGAAACGATTAAATACTTCACACAATGTTATAAATACTCGGAAGATGGAAGCAATTATAATATATGTAATAATTAATTCTTGCAGAATTGCACAATTATAAAGTGGTATTTGCAAAGACAAGCAGTTAGCATCAACAACAGCAACAGCAGCAGCAGCTACTACAACAACAAATGTTGCAGCAGCTACAGCAACAACAACAACAACAACAGGCAGCAGCAACAATAGCAACAACAAAAACAACGATAATAATCCTATCTACTGTAGGCACAATGGCAGAGAGGTTAGGAAGGGTGCTACTCGATTACATCGACACTCGTACTCGGCTGCCCTTATTTTATCCACCACGAAACGATATCAGCAAAATTCGATCTTGGCCGTATTGGAACTGATAAGGTAAAACCGGACGAAATCCTGCTAAAATGTTCTTGAACAAGGCATTTTATTTCACGTTGCTTCAGTTCACTCAGCTGTAGAAATGAGCGGCGCCGCCACTGGTACAAAACTGTATCGTCGTTTTCCTTTTCCTTTAGTTAACATTGGCGGTGAGTAAAGGGGAGGCTGATATGCTAGTATGCATGGGTGACTGCTTGTCTTCTGTAAGTATCATTGCCCGGACTTGTGCATCGGTGACAGACTTCTAGGTGGTATTCCGAAGGGTTTTTTTTTCTCTTTTATATACGCAGAAAATAAATGCAAACATTTCAGATTCAGTACAATAATCAAATGAATATAAATTCTGCTAATATATCAGGACACATAACGCCTTTAACCATTTTGCATGTCGGGATTTAATGCTTAGCGGCATTATGTCCGTTTTTTTTCCTGCTGAGTTCTAATTCTGCCGAGGTGGACTTTGCTTTTCTTAGGGCATCATTAAATTACCATCAGAGCAGTGGGATAGATGAAACAGATTTACCCCTCTCCCGAAATTGCAAGTCCGTACCATAATTTCAGTCCAGTATATTAGGCTGTCTATAACAATATGCCAAACAGGTATAACACTTTTAGAGCTTATGAGTATATTATATTACATTATTGACATTTGTTTTGGGCAAAATATATTCTGAATATACATTTCAGATTCAATGATATTTTGAAAATATCGCCTGAAAATCCTATGCTATAACCTCTCGAACTTTTGACTTTGAAACTTCGGTTGATATAGCTATATGTAAAGCGTTGACTGATAGACATTGAGATTACGAATATGCGATAAAATCGATTTTAACTGAGGTCGGATTGAGATGCTTCCTGCGAAAAGTAAAGTGGATCCTATAAATGGACATAGAATATATTTACGACCAACATCGAAGTGTTGCGAAATTTTGGAGTGAGGCGTGTCCTCATTAATACACTTCCTCACCCAAACACACATAGAGAGGGCGTGAGAGTGAAGGAGAGTGAGGGTGATATATATAGAGAAAGACAAAGACGGAAAAAGAGATAATAATGCAAATAAAGATTCCTTTAATACGGCCTCTGTTCCCCGTAGTTAGTCCTCCCTAATGATTTCGGTGTGTAAGATAAAAATATTTCAGCGCCGTTTAATATTTTCTGTATTGAACTTCCCTGAATCTGATCTGCTGACTCTCTCCTGTCTCTTTATATACGTATGTGCGTGTGTGTATGTGTGTGTAGAGAGAGAGTGAGAAAGGGAGATACACGCATATATATACACACACACACACACACACACACATACATATACACACACACACACACACATATATATATATATATATATATATATATATATATATATGTATGTATGTATGTATTATGTATGTATATATATATATATATATATATATATATATATATATATATATATATATATATATATATATATATGTATATGTATATATATACATACATAATACATACATACATATATGTATATATATGATTATATATATATATATATATATATATATATATATATATATATATATATATATATATATATATATATATATATATATATATATATATATATATATATATATATATATATGCATGTCTGTCTGTGTACACCAAGAAGAGAGCGCGCGACGAAGAGAGGAACAGTTGTGAGACAAGGATTTTTCTTTTTAGTTCTATAGTTAGAGAGATTGATAAATGAAAGTAAGCTAACACGAGATAGTACGTATCTTAGAAGAATTATTGCTTTTGGTTTGGTGCATATATTATCTGTTCAAAAGCTTATTTTCCTCCTACGACTGTTCATAAGAATATTTATTCATCTGTGACATCTGCTTATGTTTGCATATATTTTCATATAATCATGTTACATAATCACAATTATTCTACCTATTATTTTGAGATACCCTATTTATTATATCATGTTTCATCATCAATCGACTGTGTCAATAATATCTCAAGGCCCTAAGATATTATGCCTCGGTTAAAAGATTGTGGACCGCGATTGTAACCTTCTGTTAGATCATCATGTTTGACATAAATCATCCAGACCTTTCTAGACGTTGGAATACTGGGCTAGCATATGTAATTTCACAACAATCATCAACTAGACGTATCTTGTTTCTGAATCAATACATGTATAGCTATATGATATAGAGCGGAATACTTTATCATTTAGGAAGGTGTTGCTTTCAAACAGGTTTGCTGTCTTCCTGGAATAACTTTTGTTTATTTTACATTTCAGTCGTGCCTCATCATGATTCAAAATAAATATTGTCGATCAATTTTCGTCAGATTTCACACCTGTTTATATTTGTTATGCAAGTGTTCTATATCAATTCTCTTTGATTTTGGTGCATTTTATAGGTCTTCATTATTCATACATTATTATATATGCTTTATAAATGTAAGAAAGGTTTAATTTCTTAGAGCATTTCGTATACATATTGACATGTGCATATTTATATTTCTGAGAATTTATGAATATGTATTGTGATATTGTATACATTCGTATGCATATACTTTGCAGTATTAGAAGAAAGAATTGCGCATTTGTACGTGCACAGACATTTCTAAAATAGATTGATAGATTCAAATTGATTTGCTGTACTGGGAGAAATTTTTGTCATATTTAAGGAAGAATTGGGGTCGCGTCTAACAGCTATCCATCTATATTTTCTATCAAAAGAGATTTGAAGATTATATTTCCACGATATTTTTATTTATTTCTCTGAATCGATTTAAGGATTAGAAACAAATTAATTAATTAAAGTGTCGATCTTTTAAAATAATAATGAAAGCCTGAGTTAAGCATAAAAATGTTATCTATAAAAATGTAAGCTATAAAACATTATTCCAATGGCTTTCCAAGAATTTATTAAATGCAAATAATTCCTTATGCAAATTTCAAGTTGTGTGTGCATTAACGGATGTTGATATACGCCATTAGACACAATGGAATTCTCAGAGGTCTACATTTCAAATCAAACGGCGCCACTGGCCACACTAGCAGGAATACGTTCCACCTGAACGGAAGGCTAGTCGTTCATACGTTTACCCGTTTACAGCTGCATACAATGGATTTTATTCCTCAAGGAAACAACGCCCCGTCGTCCCGTCCAACAAACCCACAATAAAGTGATCTTGAGTGCAACACCCTGAAACTTGGGCATACAACATCACATATATAGATATGAATAGATGCAAAACTTCTCTCTACAACTCTCTCTTTCTCCGTCACCCTCTCCCTGTTTCTCTATCCCTCTCTCTGTCCCTCTCTCTCGCTATATATATATATATATATATATATATATATATATTTAATATATATATATATATAGATATATATATATAATATATATATATATATATATATATATATATATATATATATATATATATATATATATATATATATATATATATATATATATATATATATATATATATATATATATATATATATATATATATATATATATATATATATATATATATATATATATATTCTTTTTATATATTCTTTTAACCCAAGAATTTGGTAAAAATATAGTATCGGTTAACAATCTTAGCAGGAAACTCACAGTTGAGTCTTTGAATATATATCAACTTTAAATACAACTCCAAATTGATCCGTTGAAAATACTTCATTGCAACAACAATAATAATAATAACAATAATAATAACAAATAAATATATATATATATATATATATATATATATATATATATATATATATATATATATATATATATATATATATACACACACAAAAAGTTCATGTACATATAAATACACATATATATAAATGTATAGTATAAACATATAGTTATGTATTCATGTATATATGTATGCACACACGCACACACAGCACACACGCACACACGCACACACACATGTACACACACATATAGTGTTTAAAATCATGGCTCTTATCTAATTAATAGCCTTGCTTCAACCACTCTGAACTCTGCAAAGAATACATTGACAAAGTGCAGGAAACAGAATCTGTCTCATAAAATACATGATTTTAATTAGTATATATCTACTCTAATTAAAGTGGGGGTTACGTTCAATCAAAAACTGTCTCATGGTCATGTTATTGTAACATCTAACAAAATATTTGTGTATGTATATATATATATATGCACACACACACACATATATATATATATATATATATTTCCTAGTTCGATTCCAGGAAGTGACCTGAATAATAATAATAATAATAATAATAATAATAATAATAATAATAATAATAATAATAATAATAATAATAATAATGATAATAACAACAACAACAACAACACTGAAAAATACCTTAGGAATGAGAACTCAGGTTCAAAACTACCCCATGACACCCGATGAAGGCTGGAGGAAATATCAGCCGAAACGTTGTGTTATCAACACACAAGATGAGGACAAATATCCGTCAAATCTAAATAATGTAAATAATGTAAATATTTTCTTATCTCGTAAATATAGAACTGTTCTACTAATGATTTAAAACATTTGTAAATGGCCAGAACGTCCGGTGAAGTGGACTATTCAATTATATTGGCTCCACTGTTCAACCGATACTTATTGACAACGAAAGCATGAAAGACAAGGTCAACTTCGGTGAAATCTGAACTCAAAGCTTAAAAACGGACGAAATAACGCTAGTTATTTTGTCCGGCGTGCCACTAATTCTGCCAGCTCACTTCCTCAGCCTCTCTAATAC